>NW_010329698.1:0-40681 GCF_000700745.2 Antrostomus carolinensis
AACCCCCACCACTCTGTGATTCTGTGATTCATGGTCATGGCTTCTGTCTGGACAAGTAAGAACCATGGCTAGCAGCCCTGTGCAGAGTCTGGTGCAAGCCACAGCCCCTTTTCTCACACCATGTGCATGTTCAGCTCTCCTGGAAGTCACCTCATGGGTGGGCACAGCAGACAGGAGGAATGCAACACCTCCACATGCACTAACATCTGCAGCTGAGAAGTGACTCGGTACCCTTACCTCTTCCTACTCTGACCATTGCCTGGAGGGAGCAAAAAGGTGTGGAAGGAAGATGCAGCCATGGGGCAGTGACTTGCACCACAAAATGTGTTTCAGGCACCCTGCTCTTCTCACCACTTATCTCCATTTGAAAATGTCTGTCTGTCTCTTCAGAGGCCTCCTGGAAACGGGAGCTGGTAGCTGCTGCAGCGCTCTGAGTCCTTGCAGGGAAAACAGGGAGGCAGGCGCTGCTGCGTAATCTTAAACAGGTGATAAATCCTGCTCTTGGTGTAGGATGGGGAGCTTGTCTGGCAGGTAGGCAGTGGTGTGCCACTGGGTCAGACATGATGCAGAGCTCCTCCACTCATGGTGAGGAAGCAGTGTGGTTCTGGGCTCAGGCACTCTGGCTTTCCAAGGAAGTGCTGTGCAAGTTCCCAGGAACTGCTGCGTAACCTCTTCGGGATGGGCTCTGCTCGAGCAGGGGAGTGTGGCTGTCAGGCTGCCAGGGAGCACAGCAATGGGGAATGACACTGGCTAGCAAGGAAACCACAAGCACTTCTGCCAGTGTATCTAGGGACAGGAAGCCCATTTCAGGAGCTTTCTAGAGCAGGATGAGGGTCCTGGCCACTGGCTGTCACTGGTGGAGCTATCTCCTTGTTCAGAAGAACCTCAAGATGGGTTGGGGGCAATGAGGCAAGCTCTGGGGGAGAAGCTGCTGGTGGGGAGGGCAGGTAAGCACAGAGCCCATGGCTGAACGGTTCAGTGCTTTACATCTTCCCCCAGCTGCCTAGGAATTAGGAATAATACTTCTACAAGAAAGGTTTCAGATCCCCCTGCCTCCCACTAAGGAGCCAAGGCACATCTGTGTCAAGAGGCTACTGCTTGGTGCCCAGGGGCTCATTAGCTCAGGGAAAAGTGTCTATCAGCCCCACTGCCACAAGGGCAACCCTGTGGGTGCAGCTGTGCAGGGTTACTGCTCCCGCAGAACTGACGATCATCCTGCAGCAGCTGTGCATCTCCAGAGGAGCCTGGCTTTCTTGGCAAGGCAACCTTGCAGATAAATGCTTGGCAGCTGTTAATCCCATCACCTCTCCACCTGCCACACTGACCCCAGCTCCCTCCTGATGGCTTGGCACCAGCAGGCACTCAGACATCTGGCAGTCATGACTTGTGGCTGAAAGAGTCACCTGCCACAGCTGATCCCCTAGTCCAGCTGCAGGGCTCTGCTGGGCTTGTATGTAGCCCAAGGCAGCCACCTCCACTGCCTGTCCACAAGGCTGTGGATGACTACAAATCACTGCCAAGGACTGCACACACAAATCACTGTCAGCTGCACCTCCCAGGGCTGTCGAGATGCTACGGAGGAAAATCCCCCGTTAGCAGGAGCAGGCAGGTCTGGGCTGCCTCTGTCAGCATGGGATGTCCCAGGCAGCTGTTACTCAGAGGGGGAGAATGGGAACACAAATCAGCGAGAGAGGCTGGGAGAGTGGCTGTGTCCCCCCCTGCCTGAGTCACGGCACCGCTTTCTCTTTGCACTCCGGCTTGATGGGTTTCCCATTGTTAGTTCCCACAGCCCAAATGCTGCTCGGGGGATCTGTGCCTTGCAAACTCTGCCTGCGTGGTATGCCAAGGCACGTTTCACTTGCTAGAAGGGCTCAGGGCAGGTTTTATATCCTGTGTAGTGCTGGAGGGCACTCAGGCAGGCGATTCCCAACCCCTGATGGGGTGGACCCAGCTGGCTGAGCATCCCATCTTGGAAACTCAAGGAAAGAGTTTGTAGCAGAATAGTGCCAGGATGTGATTGTTGGGTATTGACTGGGGATATAGGTGAGATCCAGTTCTGGTGTCAAATCTCCCCTGAAGGGGATTCAATCATCTGTTTCCTGCAAGAGTCTCTCTGGCCTGGTAAGAGGGAGGAGGTTGGCCCATCTCAGTGCAGGAGATGGCTCACAGCCAAGAACCTGGAACACAACTATGTTTGAATGATAGGGTCAGGACCTGCCTCTTGCCCCAGCCTTTCCTGCTGCAAGTGCACATAGTAAAGAGGATAATGTCCAGATGGGCCTCTGCAGAAGGGGTTGAAGATGGGTCCTACCTCACAGGACTCCCCACTACATGTCTGGTGTAGGTCCTCCAAGGGGTTGAAGGATTGCTCTACGTGGTTCCCCACACAGCTGAGTAACATCCCTGAGATGACATTGTGAGCAAATGGCAGCTGAGAATGTGACGTGGATCTAAGAAAATCAGGGAAACACAAATATTTGTGATATTAGAAATAGCTACAAAAATATAGACCAATAAAATCCATGATTAGGATTATAATAAGAAATGCATTCCAGAGCTGCCACTGTGTCTTAGCTTGCTTGGGAAGCTGGCATCTTGGCCTCCCTCTTCCAAGGCTGGTTTTCCCCAGAGGATAGCTTCAACTACGTCTTTCCTGTGTCTATTGTCTAAGATGACCAACCCTTTCCCCAGAGACGAAGGAGGGGGTACATGAACCAGAGACTTCAGAGGAGCTGTGGCCATCCTCATCTGAACTTGCACATCCCTTCCTGTGTTCTTATCCCATGTAAAGACTCTCCCTTTGGAGAGCAAATCTGAAGGAACCCTCCCAGCCAGAGCACAGTGGATCAGGAGTGTCTTTCTTGCAAAGCCTGCTGGTTTTTACTCTATTTCACATTCATAAAGCCACTTCCTGGCTTTATTTGTAATAACTTTGTATTTATTGGGCCCTTTGTCTTCATGGGGTACTCATGAAGAAAAGGGCAGCTTGATGGCTCTGTTTCAAAGCTCTGGAGGATTCTCAACCCCACCACATTGGCTGTAGACTTAAACTTGCTTTGCTTGTTGAAGTCACCAGAAACACACTGGCATATGTAGACCAAGAATGACGTAACTAGTGGTGAAACTGAGAAAAGGGATCCTCTAAATTCAACAGTCCAGGATAACATCATGTGCCTGTTTACGTGACCTGGGGAACTGTGGGCTCCAGAGATCTGAATGAATTGTCACTGCGTCCCCATTTCTGACTTCAGAAGTTGTTAATGGCATTGCTGGGAAGCTGATCTGCAGGTATTCAGATGTTCTAAAGACAAATTACCAACATTTTCATAGCAGCACATACAGCTTGCAGAGCAGGTGACAGTTAGGGTGACATGGATGCAACAGATGTCCCTCAACAGACCAGCCCAGATTATAATGCACAGCAACAGGACTGGTATGCTGGGAGCAGCACCCTGACACATCCCCAGCTCAGCTGGACATAGTGCTCCTGTGGTCCTTATCATTTCCTGTAGTAGGTGACAAGTGCAGTCACATGCAAGGTGCTACAAATGCAGGTTTATTGTAAGGGTGTAAGGGGTGCTTATCTCTTTCCTGGGCACACGGTAGTGCCGTACACATTCTTGTGCCACATGCTGAGAAATGGCCTTGCAGGAGCCAGACAGGGCTGTGTCCATCTTTGGGTCATGTTCCTGCTGGAAAGTGCTAGGTTCTGCAGACCTGTAGTGGGAACATGTTGAACTGTGTTTTTAAGGACCTGTCTAAAGCAGTCTGGAGCAGAGATGTAAAAGAGATGAGATACACAAGTACACAGCTGAGCATAGCCCCAGCTTAGCCCCAGTCACAGGCCCAGAGTTGATGGCCACAGCTCAGAAGCCTGCTCAGTCATCAGCCTGCTGGTCTAGTGGAAAGTGTCCCTGCTGATGGCAGGGGGGTTGGAACTGGATGAGCTTTAAGGTCCCTTCCAATCCTAACCATTCTGTGTTTCTATGATCATCCCCATGATCCAGTGCTTGGAGATTTGAGAGGCTGATTGATGCTTGACTTGGGTCAATGGGACCTGCAGTGCAGGCAGGTATTATAAAATGCTCCCCATGCTGACTGCCATTTGCTGTCCTGCCAGAGTGGATGTTGGAAAGTCCAGTCCACTCCCTCCCAAGATACTGACATCTGGAAGAGCAAGTGATTCTTGTTTCATACTTGTCTGGTTATCAATGAGGCAAAGGTGAACAGTGCAGTAGCTGCACAGACCAGTTACCCTTCATGGCAAGCAGCACCAGCAGTGTGGGAGATGACAACTGTGTGTGACTGCAGGGCAAGGTCATGCTGGGCCAAATTTGATGTTGTCTCTAAGGAGCACCATCATTCTTAGTCAGGCTGCTGTCTTCAAGCAGGAGCAGTACCTACTGCCAGGAGCTGGCTGACCTCAGACCGTGTCAATGGCCTCAGAGGTACTGCTACTGTGCCTCTAAATAATGTGAGGTGGCACCTGCTGTGGACCATTATCCTTTTATGCTAAAAACTATAAGATGCTGAGCAAAATCATAATCATGCAATTTTAGCTAAAACCAAGTAGGAAGGTCATCAGAAAATGTCTCCACGGTCCTTGAGATATTTAATGAAATCACAAAGCTTTATATTAGGCTAGAGAGAAACGTCAAGAAGGGAAGAATGAATGGAAATAGTTGAAGGTGAGAAGCTGTATTATCTTCTCTGGGCAGATACTCAGAGGTAACCACAGACAGGAGACAGCTGGTTCAGCTAACCTGGCAGCAGCAAAACTATGCCAACTTTGCCTCTAGTCTACCTGGAAGGAAGGTGAAAAAACCTTGCTTGCCATGCTTGTACTACAGCAGCTTCTCATTAATGCTGGGGTATGAGAAGAAGTGCCCTGCTCTGGGCAAGGTTTCCCAAAAGCAGTCTCTTATCCATTCTGAAGCTCTACTCCGAAGATGCAGCCCTGCATGGCACCTCATGAGGAGAAGGTTTTGACACCTGGAGGTTGCCAGTGTGTGCTTGATACTTGAGAGGTAAAACATGGGAGCTTGAAGCCTCCTTTTCTTCTGTTGGGCTTCTAAACACTGTTCTACACCTCTGCCTTTTCTGCACCATTTGTGTTGCATTATTCTTTATTTAGTTGCTCCATATACAATCCACAGTCAAATACTTTGAAGCAGTTGAGTTTCTTTTATTTTTTTTCCTGGGGAGGGGCAAGTTCCTTCAATTCCTCTCAATCCCAGCTCCTGTCAAGATGCAGACACTTTCATAAGCAGACAAAACCAAATCTCTTTCTTTTCTCCCAGGCTGCAGTACATATTTTTTCTTGGTCATTTGATGTGCAGCCAAGAAGGGATGGGAACTGTCCACCGCAGGAACCTAACAGTGGTAATGCAGCTCTCTGCTTGCTGAAGGCAGTGATTTTATTCACCAACAAGCAGAGAATCAAGCAGAGCTTTGGGTACTGTTTAGCAGTTGGTTTCAACAGTTCTGCACTGCTTTTCATTAGATCCTACTGCTTCTTTTCATAATGCCATGGAACTGCCTTCTGGAGGACAACCTCTGTCTGCAGAGACTTAAGAGTATATTCAAATCCTAGCATGCAGGATGGGAGACTGTAGGTATGGGGAGTCTGTGGTGCATGTGGAGAAAGGAAAGTCAAAGGGGTTGGCCTTCCTGGACATGGAGGTGGGACTAAGGAAGGCAGCTGGCGAGGAAAGGGCTTGTGGGACATGCCTGCCATCTTGTGTTCCCAGACTTTGCTGCTGCCAGGAATGCATACGTGCTCGTTCCCATCATGTCTACTGGTTGTCCCCTTTATCACTGTGGTAATGGTGAAAACCCTCCAGTAAGTCTGCTGAGAAATACTGCTCTTTCCAAGCTGGAATGACTTGTCCTCCCAACCAACCCATCCTCCCACAACAGCTCAGATGTGTTTGTCTTTCAGAGACATTAGAGTGTCTAACTGAGGGCAGTTTTACATAACCCTCTTCGCCAATAGTTTTCCTTTGGGAAAAAGAAAAAAATCCTTTCTAGAAAACACTGGAATTAAACACCTGCTGCTCCCATGAGGTATAAGCAGCCTGCAGCGTGGAAGCAAGGTTTCCCTTGTGAGTGCAGCTCTGTTTCCTCACTGCCTCGCTCACCAGCTCAAGGCAGCTGGAAGCACCTGCCCCTTTCCCTTGGCCCCACACACCATTCAGAACAGGAGGAATGTGTTTGCTTGTGTCCAGTTTTTTAGCATCCAGTTTAAAGTCTGTCTCATTTTTCCTCATCATTCCTCTCAGGGCTTCACTTACCACATTTTTGTCACTTGCTTGCACCTTTGAGCACACATACACTCAAATCTGAGTTAGTAACAAGTAAAACTATTCCTTCCAAAACAGAAACTCATTCTTGTCAAGATTCCCATCTATAAATATCTCTGAAAAGGACAAGAAAGTTTAGCTTGGCATGAAAATGTGGGTACCATGAGGAATGCCAATTTTCAGTGCTACCAGAATAGGCCCCACAATAGATGCATACCATGGATATATACATCCTGCCCAGAATACGTGCCTCTCCCATGCCTGACTGAGCACTACGACCTATAGATTGGGTACAGCTGGTAGGAAAAAGCCTCTGGAAGCTGCAGGGTGTTTCAAGTGATCTGACTGGCCAGGCAACAGTGCACAAATTCCAGAAAAAAATGCCATCTACAATGAGGTAACAAGAACACGAGGCATTTGGATGTGAGCTGTACAGACCATGACAAGGGACACCCTCTATCCAGAGGAATTTATCATCTCATTAAACCCTCTGTCGAGGGGAAGCAGGCCAAGAAGTGACTTGCTGGAGAAGGACTTCCCTGAGTTGGTGGGTGACAAAGGCAGGTTCCCCGAGCACCAGTGCCAACCAGTGCTCTGTCTCCTACAACTAGTTTCTCCAACTTGTCGTGCACCGACCACCCCTAGAAACTTTTGTCCCTACACATCATGTTGCATTCTTGGCTACTTCTTCATCTTCCCTGAACAGTCCCTGCTTTCTTCATGGTAGCCTGCCCTATCATTGGGAGAACCTGCTCTCCACACACTGATTCATCTCTTCCCTTCTACCCGCAGCCATAGCCCACATGCTTTGAACATCACTGCTCATAGGATGTGCTCCCACACTCTGCATGCACGTAGGAGCAGGTAGGAGGCTTCAGACAGAACTAACTTTCATGTCTGTGTTTGTGCAGTGGAAATGCCTGTTTCTCTGGCTGATATAACTTCCATAGGCATGTGGGTATCTCCCAAATCAGGTGTCTTTTCAAGTAACATATGTGCAAGAGTTCACCCAACTTTACTTCTCCAAAGGGATTGACAATTTTCCAAGCAGCTGCTCTGATGCAGCTGTGTCTCTTGGCAAGCCTTGGGGATCAGAAAGCAGAGTGCAAAGGGTCTTCTCATCCCCTGCACACCAGACACTAAATTGGGGTCTGTGATGGGAGAACAGACTCTCCTCCCTGTTATCAGCTAGGCCCCTCTCGGAAATGACCCCATCTGTGATGGCTGCTGGGGCTGCTGATAGCGAGGTGCTTAGGTCAGACCATTGCTGAATAAAGCCCTCTATCTCAGCTCAAAATCCTTTCCCATTCTGTGTTTTAAAACAACGCCTGGACAGCCCCAGCACTCTGGGCAGGAGGTGCATGTGGCTAATCTCTGTCTGCAGCTGGCTGCTCGAAGCGCAGCTGACACCTGTCAAAGCGATAGCAAAGGTGGCTTCCCAAAGAGGCCTCTCCTCGAAATCATCCAAGGTTCATGGCAAGTAGGAGCCAGCACCCCTCAGCCCTTATCTCCCAGCTGCACTGAGAGGAACCTGAGGTGTGTGAAGGCGGCTTTATCTCCCCAAGTGACAAAATTCCTCGAGTAAATAAGCTACTGGGTTGGGGAAGGTCCCAAATGTGTTTCTGGGACACATTTTGAGCGGTCACAGCTTTCTGCCGAGGAACACATGGAGGACTGGTGTGTACAGCCAGCACAAGCCTTCCTCATATCCCACGGAGAACAACAGGACCAAGGCACAAAGCTATGGGCAGTCTGGGTGCCCATAGCAATTGGCACATCTGACACCCATGGTTGAAAACAGCACTCAGGGGAGGTGTCTCCCTCCATGGGACATAAGCGAAGGCAGGGTAACATGTTCTCTTCCAGAAGCAGCTCCCTTGGGGCCATGATGTGAGCTGTCACAAAGGTGTTGGTCACCTGCAAAGATGTGACCACCTGGAAGCTGAGCCAGACCCCCTTGGGGTGGAAACCTCCATGCAGCATCACCCTGGGTGTCATGAGGAGAACTCCCTCATATTTCCTTTCAGACCAAAACCTGTCTGCCCCTCCTTTTCCAAGCATGAAAACCAGACAGGTTTCTCATCAGAGAGCAACAGCTCTGCCACACACCTCTAGACAGAGATGTGGATGCTTGCTGGCCTACCCATGTTATGCATCTCAAGGTGATGAACATCAGGAATACAACCGAGGAGGACGGGCAGTGCTGTACCAGAGCAGTCATCTCCCACTTTTAGCTCTCTCCCAGCTGCTTCCCTCCTTCTCCTGTACAAGGGAAACTGGTGACCAGAGCCCTAGGGTCAGGGCCACACTTGAAGGAGCAGGCAGTCCTGCCATGTCCTGATTATGTCATTGGAAGCCAGAAAGAAAACCAGTTTTTTACATTTTTTCCCCAAATGTCATTTCCATTAGGTCGTCTGTATCGGCCAATTTAAGCTCTCAGCAGAATTCCCACCAAATTTTATATCAACTATTTTAGGGAAGGGTTTAAAAAAGTGAAAGACTTTGACTAATTTTAAACCTAGCTTTCCCAAGGGACACTTAACAAAACATACAATGTCTAAAAACCTTTGCTGTTTCGAAGAGTTCAAAATAACATTCCAGAAGGGATCTTTAGAAAAATGTTCCTGCACTGGTCTTGTTCCCGCTGATGGGTTGGGCCACCCCCCCTTTAATGCACCACATTTGTTTTCCATTTTGTTATCAAATCTACATTAAAATAAAATCTCAGAGTAAATGAAATCAAACTAACCTGCCTCCTTTCATTTTCAGAATATTTAAGGCATATTAAAGGAGCAGAGCCTGTCTATTTTCATTCCCAGTGGGGACAGGTACCAGAGCTCACGAGCTCATCCCTCCGAGCCCATGTGCTGGGGATGGGGCTGAGCACACCTTTGTTTTCCCTCATCCCACACCACCATACTCTGCACCATTAGTCCCAGACCCACTCAAGGAGTCAGGCTTTTAGGCTGTCCCTGCCACCCCCACTTCAATATGAAGGCACCCCAGCTGCCACTTGCAGGGAATACGGTAAATCTCATTTTACACTAATCCAAGCACTCTGCAAAGCTCCCTCTGTAGCTTTGGACTGGAGAAACTGGACATGTTCAGAGACATTTTTATTAAAACAGGCTAGAAAGGAGGTATTTAAATCACCCTGCTTGGCAGTCTGATGAAATTACCTGTGCTCAGCCCAAAGAAAAATCACCGAATCTCTTGCAGAATCCCCTTCCTTATATAAAAATTAAAAAACTTTCCTCACAAAAGATGTGATTTCTTTTTTCTGCTGTCATTTGTTGCTTTTAGTGCACTCCCCTCACTCACAATTGCCCTTCTGTCACTTTCTTGCTTGGTTACCTGTTGTCTAGGGCTGCTGGCCCCCAGCTCACTGGAAGGTTGCATTTTTGGGGTTTAACACTGGAAAATCTGGGTGGGAACCACATGGGTGGTCTTGTCAGCTGGATGGCTCATTCTCGTACCCCATCACCTTCATGCACCAGCACAAGAAATCCTGGTGATGGCAGGCATTTGGAAGTCATTTTACATTTGTATTGATCTGTATGTATGGTGGGGTGTGTTAGTGACAATATTAGATCTTTTGGAAGGATTATCTATTTTATCTGGTTTATTCCTAGTTTTCATAGCATAGATACACTTCAGACTAAAACATCTAATTCTTATTTTTTTTAAGAAATAAAAATTAAGAATTAATGTATATGATGTATAATCAACATCTTCCCAGAGAGCATTTACTAATACATTCACTATACAAGTAACTCAATTCAGTGATTACCTTCTTATTAACAGCAGACAACGGGTTTTTTACGTCAACAAAGATGTTTCATATTTATTGAAGCATAGTGGGATATGTCTAGGTCCCAAGCATACGAACAAAACTATAAATAGTTAGAGAAGATAAGAAAAGCATCTTACGTAAATACTCAGCCTAAAATGAATACAGGACCCAGGAATCCTTCCTTGTTCCCCAGTATATTTAACATTTCCAGATGTGCCTGTATGACCAGTTTGGGATTAGAGGTCTGAAGCTGTGTGACATGCTTCAGACAGAATAAATTGGAATAAATGTCCTACAGAACATCCACTTTTCTACAGTTCTCCTTGACCTGAACAAGCACTTCGATATTTCATTAGAGAGACATCTTTCACTTGATTTTGTCTGTCCTGCACACCATTGTCAGGTAGTTTATTTTTCTTATTGTGACTTCAAATTCTTTTATACCTTTGGACCATCTTGTTCTGCAGTTGTCAGCACTGAACAGACTTAGATTTTGCAGTGGACCAAGAACCTCACTGTCCTCAGTGATCTTCACATTATTTTTTCTCATGAGCTTGGTCAAGAAAAAAATGTCATATCTTACAGTCTAGAACATTTCCCCGTGGGAGCCCTCTGACTGTACAAAGGCTTGTCACACCTTGGATGTGAACAGCCCCAACATGTGTTATTAGCATTATCCCATGCACAGCCCCCAGGGATCACTCTCCGAGGCCTTTTCCAAGGAGAACCAGATTCACTAGATAGACTGACCACACGTTACTGAGTACAAGACACTCCAGATTTATTGTGCAGTGCCTAAAACTAGTACCCACTCCAGCAGAGCCTCACCAGCCCGTGAAAAGATAGTATTTGCCGTGTTGTCCCAGATAAAGGGGGGTATGAGTCAGCAATAGCTCCACATTTGAAGGTCTTGTTAAGACAAGTCCCAAGACTGGCAGATTTCATGCTTTTGCCATAAACACCATAACTCCTTAAGATACCTACACAGATTTGTCTGGCCAGCTGGGGAGGGTTTTAGAAGAGGACTAGAGAAAAGGTGAGGGCAGGGCGGAGAAGGGCTTGCTCCAGTGTTCAGCCCAGGTGCTTGTTAAGTTGCTTTGTACCACCAGGTTTTCCTGGCCCACTTTGCATGCTTTCTAATGTCACTCTTCAGTACTGCTTGCACCTCCATTTTCCATGAATTCAGCTCTGCTCTTTTCCTCTTTTTCCGTGCCACTGCACTGCTGTCACTTCACCAGGAATCTTTTTGTTCCCCACAAGTCCATTCCCCCTGACACTCATCTTTCCATGCTGTCCAGTGATCAACTGTCCTCACTGTCCTTTGGTCTCAGCCAGGTCTGGTTGAATCCATCTCCTCTCACGTCAGTTATCTGAAAGTTAGAATCTAGTCTTAGCTGTCATCTAGGCTTCCTCTCTGCTTGATGGAAAGAGAGCTTTTACTCCAAAGACCAGTTCCTCCCAGTCTGAGCTCAGGGTGGAAGATAAGCAGAGCAGATGGCCGTCTGCTATCACCTGCTTTTGTCCTTTGCCTGTGCAGGAGACCTAAAAGCTGAACTCTGCATCTAATTTTTAGACAGTCTAGTTGGGAGGAAGAATGTGGTTCTCATAGAACAGCAGGATCACTGCTTACAACAGAGCAGGGGGTTAAAGGCAGCCCCAGCTTGTCCCAGGACTGCCACCTCCCACCAGCACAGGGAGAAATCGCCTCTCACACCCAGCACAGGTCAGGTGTGGGGTTCTCAAAGAACCTCTTCCTTCTCATCCAGAGACATGAGGCTCTGAAAAATCCCTCAGTACTTTTAAAGAAGAAAAAAAAATCGTTTCTAAAATCAAATTTGTAAGAAATAGGATTTTGGACAAGGGCAGACATCTCCTTTTGGTTCATTTTCCCTCAGGAAAAGGGTTTTTAGAGCAGTGTGTGAAATGATTTTATTTCAAAGAGTTTCCTCTTCATCTGCATTATAGCATTAGGTCTGTGTTTACACAGCATTTCAGAGCCCTGTCCAAATAACTTCCCTGTTTGTTTATAAGTCAACAGGAGGAAACTCCCTATTACCATTGCTTTAATGTCTTCTCACTGTCGAGGTGTGGCCACGTATTTTGAAGTGCAATGCTGCTCTGCCTCTAGCAGCAGGTCTATTTCTCACCATTCAAAAAAACAAGCATATACTTAAGTGTTAAAGGTTATACCTAGCATTTATTTCTATAATCTTTAAAATAGTAGTCCCATGGTTATATCAGACTTGCTCCAATTTATCTTTTTCTTTATTTGGAGTTTATTATCTTGGAAGAAATTTCCTGGAAATTTTGCATCTCTGCTGTAGCAAAGTCTTTGCTCAGGTTATTCATCTCCAAATCTGTGTTTTGCAGCCTTTGGCACCTCCATATCACTCCTCAGCTGGGAGAATTTCTAAGTCTCTGCTTTCTCTCCTGCTCAAGTAGCCTAAACTGATTGAAGCAGGAGATTTGGGGATGTTGCTGTACATGTGGTTAACCACCAGCTGTCCCGGCTTCACGGCAGCACAGCTCCCATTTCTGATTAAACAGTGACCAGTGGAGGAAGATATCTCAGATATCCCAGCTGAAAGGCCAGCGGGGAGTGGTTTTTGCAGCAGAAAGCCAGCTGCCCAGTGGAGGGCTGCAGAGGGAATCAGTGTTCTCAGGAAGCTGGCAGGTCAGAGGCTGCAAACGGCGCAGGCTCTGCCGCAGATGATGAACAGATACACGCGTGAGCCGAGAACTCCCTGCACACCCGGCGCTTACACCAGGCACTGTGGAGCAGTGAGCCAAGGTACAAGACAGTAGCAGCCTGAAATCTTATAAATAAACAATGCAGGCTGATCTCAACCAGCAGGGTCCTGCTCTTGCCTCGAGTCTTCACGGCAGCGCAGGACTAGCTGCTCCCCAAAGGCTGCTGTGTGTGAGCCACAGGGACCCCCGGACAGGCTGATGGGTGCCAGCACCCAGAGAGCTTGACAGTGTCCATCTCCCCAGCAGCTCTGCTGGGTGCAGACCATGCCCTCACCATATCTCGCAGTGCTTTGGAGGAGGCAGAGCCCTGCAGAAGGCACAGATTCTCTTTTTTTTTAAGCATTGTCTAATCTCGTGAACAGAGGTTGGAGAATTGGGGTGGAGAAGGTACATGTGTGAGTGATCTGAGGTAAATGATGCCTGGGAGCTTGAGGCCCTCCGGGATGCTCCTGAGGAGGTGAGGGAGCTCAGAGGGCTGGGAGCAGGGTGCTGGACACCAAAGTCAAACACTATCATCCACAGGCTCCTGTTCTGCCCCAAACCACCATGGACACACTCAAGTGTTCCTGCCAGATAGTCTGGACTGAGGGGACACTGAGGACCCTCTCTTACACCAGTGAAAGGTCCAGGCTCATGTGTGAGGGGTAAGCAGTGGCAGGGCAGGGCATCTGAAGCATCAGTGACAGGACTGGCACCTCCATGAGGGCAAGGACCATTAGCCCAGGGAGCCCAGAGGAAAGTTCTGTCCTGACAGGCTCAGGTGGGATCAGCATCTGTGCATCCCTGTGCATGAGGATGTCATCTGGGTGGGGAGGGCTGGCAATGCTGCAGGCATGGTCCTCCAAGAATCTGACGGTTTGAGTGAAATTCAGGATCCATCTACACCCTCTTCCATGGCCAAGGCAGGCAAGCAATGGCACCAGCTTTGGTGAAATAATGCATCTAATCCGCCTGAGTAATGCTAATGCAAGCCTCTTGATTAGTGTTTAGAAACCAGGCAAACAATTGATTTAAAATAATTGGTAAATTATGATTAAATAAAAACATTTATACAAAAGAGTTTGTCATTGATATGGTTAAATAAATATTTGTAGAAGTAACTTATACTTGGCCCCGTGCCTGGGCGATGAGCTCTCTTGGGCTGGCTGTGGTTTCATTTTAATAAAGACCAGAAGGCATTCCACAAATACATAATGCTCCCAGCCCATCTGATGTATATCTGGGGCTTTAGCTCTGCTCGCCACTAACCCAAGTCCAGCTTTGCTTCACATCACTCACTAGCGCCTGTCACACCCCCTCCCTAAAAACATGGTCCTTATTGAGGGCTCAACCACAAAACAAGTGGCTGTGTTGAGAGATAGTTTAGTGGGCAGGAGAGAGGGATGTGGGTGGAAATGTTCAACTCGTTGCTGCTCTCCTGCATGTCAGAGCAGAGGTAGAGGTGGGTACGCTGCTTTGTAGCAAAACCTCAAGCTCTGGAGCTGCTGCAGGGCTTACAACAATACAGCTCTTATCTGGTCCTGCTCAGTGGGAGATTTCCAAGAGCTTTAGCCTCATTATCCACCATTTAGAGATAAGGAAACTGAAAAGAGATGTGACTTGCCCAAAGTCCCACTGCAGAGGGAACAGAAGGCAGGTCACTGCGCTGGCCAGGGCCCTATGGAGCTTCTGCAGCTCTGGGGTGCACTGCCTGGCTCAGGCACGTCCTCTCTGGGTCTGTTAGCCTGATGGTTTCTGGCTACCAAGCCCCTCCCATGAACTAGTGGGACTTGTGCAGCCTCTTCGGACACCTGTGTGCTGCCAAGTATCTCTCTGCAAACACTCAGCATGTGGAGGGTCGGGGGGGACACAGGTCAGCAAAGCACGTAATTTGGGGGCTCTGGAGGTAACGCGGGCACAGCTATTGCTTCGTTCCCTCATTTCCAGCCAGCCACCAAGCCAGAAGAGCTTGTAGCAGCCAGGCCAGGCACAAAAGCCCCTTCCTGCCTGCACTGGCCATCCAGCAAGCAGCCAAAGGCTCGTTCTTGCTACAAAATGCAGCAGCTCAGGCTGGAGGCTCACGTGCTCCTTATTGTTCTCAATAGTGGTTCTGCAGCTGCTTGCTGACTGAGAAGCTGCTTGTAGAGATATCACCTCATCCCCAGCCTTCCCCTTCTAATGCTTTGGTAGAGGCTCCTGAGCACCAACGCTGCTGCAAGGTGTGCTGCCCAAGCTGGGGCAGGGCAAGGGTTGCCTAAAGTTGTTGCACATTTGGTTGGCACTAAAGGCAGGAGAGCCAAGCATTTACCACGTGCAGCAACTGTCCCACTCACTGTGAAATCCCTTCAGGAACACAGAGTCAAGCTGCAGCCTAGTCAGCACATAGAGCTTGTCTAGCATCATGGTCTGGGGATGTGAAGGTATGCTTGGACTCTTGCCTGGAGCGACCTGTGTGGCTGGCTGCTCAAAGGAGGAGGAGAGGGAGGAGAAGCTTGAGGAATGCAGGAGGAAGGACACAAGTAGCCAACCTGTAGGCTTGGTTTGCACCATGCACAAGGCACTTGTGGGATGGAAGGAGTAAGTCCCTGGTTTCCTCGGGTGCAGCATTTGAGGATTACTGCTGCAAGGGGAGCTCAGCAGCTGAGAGCAGCCTGCTTGTGGCCTGAGACATCAGAGAAGTCATGGGTGCTAGACAAGTCCCCTGAGGGAAGCAAGTCACCAGACTGCCATCCCTCCTCAGCTCCACTGGGAAACCATCCCCAAAATGCCATCTCCAGTGGATTAAAATAGAATTTCACCTGTCCTGGCTGTGATACACAGAAATAGGTGGTCTCACTCAACATACTCCTCCCTCAGTTATGCCCACAGGGAACCAGCAAAGCCCATCCCCAGTCCTCCTCTCCACCACCTCCCCACAGGGACATGGTGGACAAGACCCTCCGTCACTTGTGGGTTCATACCAAGGGTGTGCTCAGGGCACACAGTGGTGCCATGCTGGCCCTCACACTGAGGGCAGCGTCCTGACCCTGGGTGTCCCCCCATGATCATGAGTCAGGAGGCAGCTCTTGGCATCTTCCATCCCACAGATCAGACCACTGCTGCCTCTGGGCAACATGGGCTGTCTTTCCCCCTGCTCTGCATGGACAGAGGAGGCCCCTGAGTGCCTTGAACTCCTGCCAGCACAGCCCTCTTGACCTGAGAGCTGTGCTCAAGCCAGCATCCCCATTGGGAGCATCACCCCTCCTGCCAACCTCCCTGGCCTCAAACCAGGCTGAGAGTTCGAGTCTTTAACTCTTCCTTCACCCTGTCTGACCCACCCTGCCCTGAGACTTCTGGAGATGATGGATTGGCTGCAGTCACCACTGCCGAAGGACCGGTCAGTGTGTCAGGAGTGAACCCCTCGTGCTGCCTGCTGCCCAGAGCCAGTCAAACAAGGACGATGGTCAGTGCATCCATCATCTCTGCAGCCTGGACCACATGGGGAGGGGATGGGCAGGGACACGGGGCAGGCTCTATCGCAGTGCCTGGCTGCACCAGCTCTCTGCACTCCCTGCACATCCCTGCTTGGTAAACACAACAGGCAGAGTCTTACAATCAAATATTTATGCTAGTGAAAAACATTTTACCTAATCTTTAAACAGCTATGTCATCTCCCTATTTTCATTCTCTGATCTCTCTGTTTTGAATTGGGATTGGAGAATTTAGTGTATTTACAGAGAAGTAAATATTATGATGAAAATCTCAGGCAGCTTAATAGTAACTTGAGTAAAGTGCAGAAGTATTTTTGTGTTCGTGTTGTCAATTGCATAATATCTTCTGGCCCTTCATAAATTAAGGGACCTTGCTTGGATGCATGCAGCATTGTGATAAGTAGTTCACAGCTCGAATTCAAGCAAGGCCTGTCTGCTGTCAGAACAGGAAGAGCTCATGACATCTCCACCATAAATTCCTGCCCTCAAGCTCTTTGAGGAGATAGGGAGGCAACAAACCAGCTAAAATCCCTGTCAGACAGGGGCAAATTCAAGGTAGGCTAATGCCACTGTGATGGCACTTACCAGGACCTGATGCAGGTTGTGTTGGACTATCCATGCTCACAGCTACCTGACCAAAGAAATACCATGCTCTGCGCTAAGCACTGAGCTAGGACCAAGCTAGGATCCTTCTGAACTCTTCCCCAGAGACCACTTCTGCTTCACAGTGACAGAGACACTGCTGCTTTGCTAGCTCCAGCTCAGAAGAGCTCTGTCTTCCCAGGTCATGGTGAGGAATATCCCGACTCTTTGCCATACAAAAACCAGAGGACCTCTTTTCTGTCAACCCTGGGCTGAGTCTCAGGCATGCAAAGAGAAGCTCATTTCTTTGCAGTTTCCTAAGACCAAGACCAACAGCACAGCTGGAGCTCTGCTAGGGCAGTATCACACCAGGAGATTCATATCTGCCCTAACTTCAGATGACTGTAGTGGTCCATGTCTCCATCATTGGGACCCAGTATTGGGCCCATTGTAATAGTCTTCTTCAGTGAAAGATTGCTTCTTTCACTGTCTATCAAGGTGATGACATCTTGGCAGGAGGTATCATCAAAGGATATCCAGAGTTCCTTGTGAGCCTTGGCCACTCGTTTTCCTGTAATACTCAGTTTGTCACAGCTGTGTTGGTTATGAATGGAAGAATGGAGTCCTCCTGAGCAACGTATTTGTAAAGGCAAATCTCTCTCCCACCTTCCCCCTCCTTCAGGATTCAGTTATACCAGCCTAGGGACACTCAGCACAGAGCTCTCTGCCAGTACAGCTGTATCTCCCCATGGGACCTTTGTCAGCACAGCTACACAAGCATGTAGGATATTATCACTAGCCTACACGTGGGATGGGGAGAGTCAGGGTCATTAATTCATCCCATCAGATTTGTCTTCCCAGAGCATGCTGTGGAGATTCAAGAAATAAGGCCATGGCAAGAGATTTCTCCAAATGGAGACCCCAGGTGCTAGAGAGAAGAAGCCAAAAGCAAACTGGACTCATTCCTACAGGAAAGGATGGTCTGAGCAGATGTGACTGGTAGGATACAAGGTTTGGAGAAAACCTGTTTGCTTGGACAGCTGCAGACTGTTCACAAGACCTTTTACTTGGCATTACATCCAACCCTAAGTCTTGCAGTGAATTTGGTTTGCTGAATTCAGGGGTTTGCTGTCGACAATGTCAATTAATACACTCTGTGCTGGCATCAGCACCAGCAGTAGCTGGAGTGCACGGGTAGAATGATGGGGCTTCTCTGTTGCAGAGCTGGGTCTCCTGTGCAACAGGAAAGCAAATGCCAGAGCAATGGGCCAGGCAAAGTGGATCTCCTGCAAGAGGCTGAGAGGGCAGGAGTCTGCCTCACCTGGCCGTGCAGCCCTGGGGGGGTCTGGGAGTCACCCCTCCCTTGGGCTGTAGCTCCACAGCCCTGAGACCTGCTGGAGTCTGGCCTTCTGTAGCACAGGCATAGTGTCACACACTGACCTCTCCAAATCCCCAGAGGGATCTCCCAGAAACATCAGCTCATTTGGGTCTTTTTCCCACAGATGCAAATCTACATAGAAACAAACAATCTGCTTCCAAATAAATCAGTACCATAAACAATAGGGTGGGCTGGAAGATTAGAAGGGACTGCTTCCTGGTATCTGGTGAGGAACACGGAGCTGATATCCTTATGGCTCTGGGGTGTGACTTCTCAGTTCAAAGGAATTCCCTACCATGACTAATTTATGTTGGTATTTAAGGCTCACTCCTTCACTCACTGCAGTCAGTATGACCCCTTCTATGGCAGAGATGCCTAAAGCAGTGCTGGAAACAGGAGAAGGGGAGAAATACTGGTATCTGTAGTCTTTGGTACCTACGTGACTGTTTCACCTTCTAAAGAAAGGCACAAATTGGTGGCAATGCCTGACCTTCTCAGAACTGAACAGTGACTGTGGTGCAGTACAATGCCTGGTGGCAGACATCTCCAAGATGTGTGAGGGTTTGGGCAGTGTGAACTCTGGAAACACATGAAGACATTGCAGAGGGTTTTACTATTTCTGGACTATCTAAGGCAGACAGCCTCCAGGTAAACAGCCCAACATCTGTGGTGTGATCCCAGCCCCTGACCTCCTTGCCTCTAGTCTGAGGTTTATGGGAGACAACTTACCTCTGTTTCCTGGGGACATCAAGAATACACGTGGTCAAGGCTGACTCTCACATAATGACCAGCACAGGGAAACACCAGCTCTGGACAGTGAATTCAGCAGTTGAGTCATGTGTGGAGATGAGTCCTCTCTTAGAGGTTGCATCACCCCCTAAGAAACAAGAGTGGACAGTGAACCAAATGCTTGAAGGTTTAGATGTTAGTATTCCCTGGAGGAGGAAAGGGAGAGGGAGAGGGAGAGGTAGGGAAGGAGAAGGGGAGAGGAGGAGAAGAAAATATCTTTCAACTCTTCTAATGGAGGAATTCTATGTTTGAGGGTTATCATGCCCACCAATTGCTTACAAGTCTTTGAAGTATTCACTGACAGTACGAATAAGAGTGGGCCAAAGAATACAGTTGCTGTGGGTTTCCACCAACCTTTCAATGAGATTTCTCCTCGGATATCTCTAGCTTGTAGGTGGGAAGAGAAAAAGCCTTCCGGGGACTAATGACTTGTTAAAGATAGGAATAAATGGCCATTTTTCATATCTGAGTGATATAGTTTGTGGAGTACCAAAGGAACATGTGCTGAAAGAGGGCTCCTCAGCAGAAACATCAGGGAAGAAGGCTGATGATTCAAAATTACTAAGGCAATGAGAAGTAAAACTTCCTGCAAATAGTTGCAGAAGGCTCTCTTCATGCTGAATGCCTGAAAGCTCATAGAATCATCGAATGTTGTGAGCTGGAAGGGACCCACAAGGATCACCAAGTCCAACTCCTGTCCCTGCACAGGACAATCCCAACATTCAGACCATGTCCTTGAGGGCCTTGGCCAAATGCTGCTGGAATCTTGTCAGGCTTGGTGCCATGAGCACCTCCCTGGGGAGCCTGTTCCAGTGCTCCACCACCCTCTGCCTCAAGAACCTTTTCCTCATGGCCAACCTCACCCTCTGCCATTTCCTCTGCTCCTGGCATTCGTTGGTGGCCAGAGAGAAGAGATCAGCGCCTGCCCCTCCTCTTCCCCTTGGGAGGAAGTTCTAGACCCCCATGAGATCTCCTCTCAGTCTCCTCTTCTCCAGGCTGAACAAACCAAGTGACTTCAGCCTCTCCTCATACCCTTCCCCTCTAAACCCTTCCCCAATATTGTGTCCCTTCTCTGGACACTCTCCAGCAGCTTTAGATCCTTTTTATCCTGTGGTGCCCAAAACTACCCCCAGTACTGGAGGTGAAGTGAGGTGCACCAGTGCAGAGCAGAGCGGGATGATCACCACCTTCGACTGGCTCACAATGCAGTGCTTGATGCAGCCCAGGACATGGGTGGCCCTCCTGGCTGCCAGGACACACTGTTGGCTCATGTTCAACTTGCTGTCAACCAGAATCACAGAATCCCAGACTGGTTTGGGTTGGGAGGGACCTTAAAGCTCATCCAGTCCCAACCCCCCTGCCATCAGCAGGGACACCTTCCACTAGACCAGGTTGCTCAAAGCCTCATCCAGCCTGGCCTTCAACACTTCCAGGGAGGAGCAGCCACAGCTTCTCTGGGCAACCTGTTCCAGTGTCTGACCACCCTCACAGTGAAGAACTTCTTCCTAATATCTCATCTAAACCTCCCCTCTTCCAGTTTAGAGCTATTACCCAGGACCTTCTGCATGTAAAGCAGACGTGATAACCACTACACTATGGAACCCCCAGCTCCCTCTCTGCAGGGCTGCTCTCCAGCCTCTCATTCCCCACCTGAAACATAAGATGAGATTAAACATTAATAAATGTAAATACCACACAGAGCAGGGAAAAGAAATTACCAGTCTGTGCATTTCCATAGTCAAGAGCCCAGCATTAGCAATTACCACTCAAGGAAGAGAGACTGGGGTCACTTCAGACTTGAGAAATGGCAGCCCCATGTCTAGATCATCTTGAGATGTTTGTGCTGACAGAGTTTCTCTTCAGCCTCCCTAAGAAAAATTCTGATTTAACCAGAAGGTGAGTTTTTATATGAGATCATATGCAGCAGCTTGAGCTACTTGGTTGACACTTAAATCTTCCTGCTCTTCCCTTTCACTTTTTGTGTCATTCAGCAGAGTGCCAATGCTGATTGTTAGCACCTGGGAGTTCAGGGGAAGGACTATCAGTGGCCAACAGGCTGTAGCTGACAAGAAAAAGGAATTAAAGAAAGTTGCAACAGTCTCATCCATTCCCTCATGGGCTCATAATGCCAGGGAAGAGAAAGTAAAACTATAACACCGGCAATCCTGCACAGGCTCTGGCGTTCAGGACAGGCTCTGACATCTCGTGTGAGCAAACCCTGGCACTCAGAAACTCACACTGTGTGAGAGGATACTCAGGTGCCTCACACAGCTATGTATCTGGAGTAAATGTGCTGAGACAGAAGCAGGCTCACTCTTTCATCTCACAGAGAACTACCTACATGCTCTGGAATACATGGTCAGGACAACCTCCCATATGCAGTGCTGGTCTGACACCTGCCCTCCAGGGGAACTGCTCAGGAATTGTCTCCAGATTAATAAAAAGTCCTGAGAAAAGAGTAGGGAGGAACAAAGGTATCACATTAGAATGGAGGTCAGGCCATCCATGTGGGACAGCACAGACATCCCTAGCAAATTAGCAACTGGGACGTGCCAGCTAAATCACACAACACTTCCCATTAATCTGGGTGAAGAGTACAGCAAATAAGTAAGTAGAAAGCTTTGTTCTGAAGCACAGATACCATCTCGTCCTTTAGCCTCTGTACACACTCACAGTAACTCAAGCTCAGGGAACCTGTGATCTTTGCTTGACTCTCTCTCCCAGTCTTCTGTGCTTGGGGAGTTTGCAGGGGTCATCCCCCATTCTGACAGGAAAGTACAGAATTTATCCACATCAAATGGGTTCCATCTGCCTCTGTCTGTCCATCCTCCCCAGTTGAGGCAGGCCACACACCAATTCTGGGATTTTACCGACCTGTTTATTTTTTCAGCTGTACATTTTGCAGCCCCCACCCCATCTAAAAAATGATATAGAGCTTCACCTTTTTCCCTGTTGATCATTGCCCAACCTTTCTACCTCCTTTTATTGCGTATTCCTAATCACAATACTTTTCTTCCTGCCTTGGAACAATTCTGAGTTTTCACTACATTTGTATGGCACCATGTGAAAAATTTTCTGAAAGTCAAAACCTGAATATTTATTTGGTTCTCTTTCATCCACTGCTTTAGACACCCTTCCAGACTGCTCTGAAAAATTAGGAAACTACAGCCTACATCTATCTCACCCACTAATCACTTTAGTAGTCCATGCTAGAAAACAAAAGTCCTTTGTCCTCATTTATCATTTAGATGGCCAATGCATCTCCATGAAAGAGGGAAGACCATGATACTCATGGGCTTTAGGGGTCCAGAAGGCTCCTGCACTGTCTACATCCTTGATGTGGGGACTTTTGACAAGTCCTCTTCTGTGCATGTGCCTGAGGCAGAGACAAGGCACCAGTTGTGGAGGTGACAGGAAAAGCCCACCCAGCAGAGTGCCTTGCAGTAGGGGCCAGCCCTGTCCTGCCAGCCTCTCCAAGCATTTGATATCAGGCCTGGAGCTCCTCTGCCTACACAGTGCACCTGGGGCAGCTCACTGCCCTTTGGTGGTCCTAGGCCATCACTGCTAGTGACCTTTTACTGCTACAGGGAGACCTATCTCAAGCAGGATCACACCATGTAGAGTCTCCCTTGCACTCCACTCCTCTTCCACTGAACTCAAAAGACTGGAGATGGTAAATTTCAGGCAGAAAAGGACACAAATATGAACCATTCCAGTAGCAGCAAGAAGGGACTGAGGAAGCAGAGCTCATTCTCACAGGAAGACATAGCATTGGAGTGAAAAAGTTCTGGAGACCCTTCCTCTGGGCTGCTAGGTGACATGTGCATTGTCATGGCTGCATCACATCTGTAGATAATCCTGAAGGGATAGAGGGACAGACCCAAGGTGAGATCGGCACACGAGGCACTGTATGGCCAGAGCCTCCTCAGGCAGGTCCAGCTAATGTATGAGGGAGGACATTAGGAACGGCAGCCTCCAAAAGCAATAGGCAAAAACCTGAGCAGGGTTTTGGGTAGCCAATATCCTGGCTCAGCTAAGAACAGCCACATCACGTGGACTACATGAGGGTGAGGGACCCCAGCACTTCTCAGGTCCCAGTGGGGCACTGCTGGAATCAGAGCTTCTGGGGCTACTGGGTTTCTAAGGTCTCTGACATCATGGGCCTTGGAGTCTGGTAGCCCTGAAATTCCTATCTCCAAGCCAAAATATGTAAGAGACTTCCCAGAAACCACAGGATGAAAAAACAAAACAAAACAACAACAACAAAAACCAACAAACAAACAAGCAAACAAAAAAACCCCAAACCAGGTCTGAAGGAGTTTTCAGGTAAATGTTTATGATCTAGCAGGAATCTAGGCAGCTTTCCAGGTGAGACCCAAGTGTCAAGGAAGCTGAGACCTGTCCTTGATGTAGCTTAATTTTTACCACTTATGTTACAAGGGAAAAGGTGCCATCAGTTCATTTCCTTCCATGTTCCTCAAGCGACCCAGATATGGGATTGGGGATGGGGAGTCTCAAAAGATCTGCATCTCTTTGTTTATTTGCAAAAAGTTTTTCTTCTCTGAGCGAATGTTTGGCAGGTAGAGGAGTATACTCCATTGCAGCTGTGTCCAGCACGGGGCTATGCCCAGCCTCCTCGGGATCACAGTGCTCATCTATAGCCCAGGAAACTTGAAGTCAAGATTTAGCCCTTCCTCATTTCTTTGGCGTTATTCTGAGTGGCTGTGTGTAACAGAAGAAGAGGACATGTCCTGAGTCCTGCAGCATGTGCTACCTGAGCCACAGTCTGTATGAGCATCTCAAGCAGATAATCCTACGGATGCAGCTACATACTAACAGAGGTGTGCACCAAGCAGCACAGCTCTGGCCATGCCTATGCTGCAGAAGGGGAATGCAGCTGGAACACCTGAGCACCCCTGTGCTCCCTTTCAGCTTCCCAGCACAGCCCAGGATCTGCACAGCCTGCTCTGTGAAGCAGCAACCAAAACAAGCAGTGGCCAGACTCGCAGCTCCATTTGCCAAGTAGCCATGTGTCCTCTGGCTCCTTGACATGAAGGGCATCCAACGGGGCACTCGCACAGGACCTGCACCCAGCTGTCCCCTCACCTCAGGGCTCACCCTGACCCCAGCCCTTCCTTCCTCTTAGGGGCACACAGACGCCAAAACCACACCGGCCACCCCAGCATGGGAGCCATGTGGCAGGGCCTGCCTCGCACCACACTGCAAAGAGTTAAACCTTCGCTCTGTTGATATTTCCGAGCGCTCCCAAAGTCGTGGAGACTGGGAGCGCCCTGATTGGCTGCGCACCGGCCGGTAGTAATTAGTATCAGATATCAAACTTCTGTCTTTGCTAAGACCCTTTCCGATAGTTGCTGCTCCCCGCTAGACGATGACATCAGCCAGGACACCCAGCTGCTGGTAGTAAACTCCGGGTGGGAGGAGGTTCCCTCCAGCTCCACGTTAATTAGTTCAGCACAGCACGGGGAGCGGTTGGTGTCTGTGGAGGGTCAGTGCTGGATGGGACCAAATCTTTCAAAGTCACTTGCTGCTTCTTGCCAGCCAGCTGTAAAAGCACCCAGAGGGTCCAGGAGAGCTGGATGAATCCTGAGCACTGGCCGTGGTCTGGTCGCCTTTTCTCTGTGGAGGAAGTTAATGGTTTAAGTGAGGGGCATCTGGATCTGGTCCCCAAGTCACCATGACACTCCTGGGGTCTGAGCACTCCTTGCTGATTCGGAGCAAGTTCAGATCAGGTAGGGAAAACCTTGAGATTTCTCTTTAAACTTCTCTCTCCGGCAAGCTGTAGCCACAAACTGTTTTCATTAAGTGTTTGGAAGCAGCGTGCTTCAGGGGGTCGCAGAGCTGTCACAGCTTTGATCTCACAGGTGCTATTCCACAAGTGGAGAAATGCGTCTTCCTTCCTCTGATGATTTTTTTTTTTTCCCCTGGTTTTTCATTGTCTTCCATTTATGTCTGTGGTTTGTTTTGGTAAAACTGCAGTTCCCAGGTCTCCTGCCCTGGCCCTGCTGCAAAGGCTTTGGGCAGGAAGCCAAAAGGGCATCTGGGATAAACGAGGTACCCAACGCCGTCTGTATATTCCAGGTGATCTTGCGAGTTCACCTGTAATATTTGCAGGGAGGATGGGCCTGATGCTCTCTCTGACATGCAGGCAGCTGACTTTGTTCCATTAAGTTGTGACTAATTGGAGAAAAATGAATTTGAAGAAATGCGTCATTTTTAGAAGTAAAAATAACAAATGGAACATGAAAAGTATTTAAAGTGACATCATCAGAGAAATAAAACCAGAGCCACACAATTGATTGCCACTCTCGGAGGATATGCGAGTAAAACATGCCTCCGTCTCTCAGTCAGGGGAAGCACCAGTAAGGCGCTTCTCAGAGGACGTTCAGCGTGAGTGAAGGTGAGTGAAGGTGAACTATGGGACGGTCACTTCTAAACCAGACTCTCTGCTGGATGCTCGTGCCTTTATTCACTGGCTTTATTTATAGTAAGTATGCTGTGTTTGTCAGTGGGTATCTGTACTTGGAATTTTTTTTTAATGAACATAATGTACTGTAATATTAATGGTAATGTCAAAAAATGCTCTCGAGGAGCTTTCTCTGAGCTCCCCAGAGGTGAAGTTCTCACAGGGAATGTTGTCTGTGAGGATGTTCAGACAAACCAGCTGCATGTGCCGTACGGGACGCTGTGAAACAGGACGGGGTAGTCACGTTGGGATATGCACCCGCTCTGGCCTGTCACCCACGTCGTGTGTGTTTTTGCCTCCTTGTGCATTGTAGACCATGAAATTAGAGATTTATTATAGTGACGGTAGACATGAGTGGTGTTATCAGGATCTCTTAGATAGCTGGGTGGTCAACTTAAACTTTGTTTTCTCAGCAAATACAAAGTTGGCAGTTGGTTGAAAACCCAAGAGTGTGTGTGCAAACACAAGTGTCCTAGTCTGGCTGAATTATACAAAACTTGGGTCCAGGGCTTTGGTGTGGTTTCCTTATCTCTCTGATCTTACATTTCATTAGATTATGTCATTCCTTAGATTTTGTTGGTATATTATGGTACATTGCTGTTCATTTGAAAAAAATCTGTCTGTAACAATTCCTCCAGCAACTCCAAAGCAACACTGCCACCTTTCTGACGCGAGGAGGACGGGCTGTGTTACATGTCCCTGCGTTCTTTTCAAATGAACCACTAATTTTTTAAGGCTCATTTCTAGTTTATTTGTAAGCTGGCTTTCTTATGGAACCAACAGTGGGATTTCTAAACATATTTTTCAAATGATTCTCCAGTAAAAGTAAACTCTGTGGGTCTTTGCATCCATAAATTCTCATGCCTTTCAGCATTTCTAGGGCAGTCAATTTGTGGGACATTCTTTAGTTCCTGACTTATTCCCACAACTGCCATCCCTCACTATTGCCTGGTGAAAGATAAGTTTCCCATTTGACAAGATTTCTCTGCTTATTTACTATGTTTTGGTCGGCATTGCCAAAATCCCAAATGCATGTCATGCCTCCCTCTCCCCAGTGCTGGGACCGCTGCAGGTAACGCGGGACGTGACCACAGCACAACCCGAGTCATCGCGGTCTGTGAGACAGGGGAGGAAGGAGGGATGCTGAGGATACAGATAAATCAATAATGCTGCTTTCAGTTTGTGTTCAGTTTTTAGTAACACAGGGAATAGAGAAGAAAGGTTAACATATAACGGTTGAAATAGTCGAATCTCTTTTATGTGCAAAGTCTCCATGGGACAGTTTCCCCTGGTGTCCCTGCTCCGTGTGCAGACTTCAGCAGTTGTACAGCCCCACAAGGATGGCAGAAGATGCGGTGCTCTGATTTACTGTCCTCCATCCACTTGAAAGAGGGATGAAAAACCCATCTCCAACAACCCATCGCCCTGCACCACGTGCCCCTGCAAGGCTCAGGGGCTCTAACACCCCACGGGACAGCAGCAGCCTACACAGAGAGCTGTGCAGCTTGCACAGAGCATGCGAAGGACAAGCCAGGAGGGGTGGGATCCTGAAATGCCAAGCCGCGAGGAGCCATGCTTCACGACGTACTGGTGCTTTGGGAATGGTCTTGCGCAGGCAGGTGTGAGGCTTTGCTTGCTCCCCAGGTTTGGGAAGGATTAGCTGTGCTCTGTGACTCATGACGAGGCTGAATCCCTTTTGATGGATTCCAGGCCAATGTAAATGAGGGCTGAGGTAAATCTTAGTAACTCAGCTTTTGCTGTCTCTCCACGGCCTGCACACACTGGGCAGCTGAAGGAGCTCTGTGTGTGTTAAAGGCTGCTAGAGACATATGACTTGCTTGTTGTTTCCTCATCCCAGAATCCTTTTAATCTCTGTGGTACACAGCATGCAGAAAGTGGGGCAAGGAGGTGGCAACTAGGAGATGGTGGCACATAGGAGTCCCTCCTAGAGTCAACTTTCTTGAGGATCAACTTTCCAGTCTCTAGCTTCCATCTGGCAGCATCAGTAGCAAGAAAAATATTTTATCCAGGAAAGGCTGATCTGGTGGAGGCAGCGGCTTTTTCACACAGTGCCCAGCAACCCTCCCTTGAGTCCTACAGTGTTTTCTCCTGTTCTTCTCTTTCCAGTGGTTTACAGTGAAGGACCAGCATAGCCGTGCAGTGTGGAGAGACAGTAGCTACCCCAGTGCAGGGCACCAGAAACTGCTCCAGAGGAAATAGATCAAATCACCAACATGCTGCAGGCCTTCAGGTTCCCCTCCCCTTCCTCAAGGATTTGTGTGCGTGTTTATTTTGTCTGTTTTGCAAAAGATAAATATACTGATCTGAGGTCATCCTGACAAATTTTGCAGGAATGATGATTCTTCACGCCTGCCATGCTATCCTATGTGGTCCAATTATCAATGGGATTGCACTAAATCAACTAGGACATCTAAGGGCTGTTCCAGGAACATATTTAACTCTTCACAGAGATGATCGTTTATATGAAGTGATCTCCTGCTTTGAATACAAACCAGTTGTGCTCCAGCAGCCGAGAAGCATTGTCATCAGACAGAGCAAACAAAGCTGGCAAATGCAGACTTAACCTTAACTCTGACCTTTTCTGTCCAGAGATACGGAAAGAGAGTTTACAAGGCCAACATCTGCATAACATCAGTGGTAGTTCAGATAATTGGTGAGAAGTGAAAGTTTAACACTCTAAATATGGCTCTGGATGGCTTGGCATGAGGTAATAGCCAGGCCTAATTGTGGACACATGGGTGTGAATTTGCAGAGACTTGCCTGATTCTACAGAAGAAAGGATTAATGGATACACACAGGGCTTGAATGAAGCTGGTTGAGATGGGAGAGGAATTTACTCTATCTGCTTCTGGTGGAGAGAGTGATTTGGATCAAAATGAGCAGGTCAGTAAAGATAGAAAAGAGTAGGTCTTGGTAGAGTTTTAAGCCAAGCATTTTGGCAGAACCTTTACCTTCATTTTCCTAGAGTTCAAAGATAAAGCACGTTCATGTGTTTCCTTTCAGTTCATGAACTTGTACAGTTCACAATCAGTGTGTGCATTCAAACCACAGTCCCTCTGTAACTGATGACGCTGTTTTGTGATTTCATGAAGTGTTTGTAAAACACTGACTTGTAGATTAGTTTGTGTTTGGTTTTATTTTTCCAATGTCTTACACCTCAGTGTTTTAGCTGACAGACATGTTTCTCTGTCAGTCAGGCATGTGTTATACAGAAGGATGTAGAGGCTGCTCACAGGGATGCTGAAGGGAGTACTCCAAGAAGGATTATGACAGCATGTTCTCAGGACCATGGTGAGGTTGGGGTTGCACATTATGATGGGGACAGCCCTCAGAGGGATTTCACAGATGGTTATTTTTAGTGGTGACCTGTGACCATTAGGTCTGGGCTCGTTGCTAGCCAGGTGTGGTCCTATGTCTTTTCCAAGGCACCTGCAGGCCCAGATGTGGGTTTAGAGAAGTTGTTCTCACCAATGTAGATGAGATTTTCAGTGTCGTGCAGCCTTCCAGGTAACACACAAATTCACAGCACGTCTGCCTGAGAGAAGGCAAAACACTCCCACTCTGCAAGTGATGAGCATCACATACAGAAGTAAAACTGGCTTGGCTGGGCCCCACTCCAGGGCAGTGCTTGGCCAGGAGAGGCCTGACCAGGGCTTTCCATAGCTGTCCTGGCTGTGTGGTGGCATTTTCAGCTGGGCTGTGGCTGGCTGAGCTTCAGGTCTACTCACACAGGTCCCACAAAGGACGTTGTCAGAGGATAACATGGGCCTGGAGACATGATGCTACAGAGAAATCACTCCATGGCTCCTGATGATCAGCAGAGCAGATGGGCTGAGAGCTATGGAGGGGCTCAGGACAGAGACTGGCCAAGGTGTTTTTGCAAAACAGCAGCTCCAGAAAAGCAGCTCCCTATAGTGTTCTGATGGATCAGTGTTTCACCCTGACAGTGGTGGCACCTAGGAGGTTGGCTGACTGGTCACCCAGCTCAGGGTGACTCCACGTGCATCGGCTTGATGTCACCCTGTTGCTTGGTCAGGAGAGAGCACACCTGCTCCTGGCTGCCCTGCCCGTTTGGATGTCCTGCTTTGGATATAGGTTCCTGCTCCTGATGCAACTGCAAGAAACAGCCACAGCTTGAGAAGACCACAGGCAACATGACTGCACCCGCCACTGAGCTAACCCTGCTCCTGCCCGGTTGGGACCTTAGACAATCAAAGGATCCCATGTGCATCTCCCACTTGGGCAGCTCCTCTCTCCCTGGCACGCTCACACAGGAAAGCCTCAGGCGTTATCTGTAAGACAGCCTCAAAGCCAGCAGCAGTCCTGCCTTTCAAGGGAGGCTGTGTCCAAAACAAGGCCACCACCCGCCACTGAGCTAACCCTGCTCCTGCCCGGTTGGGACCTTAGACAATCAAAGGATCCCATGTGCATCTCCCACTTGGGCAGCTCCTCTCTCCCTGGCACGCTCACACAGGAAAGCCTCAGGCGTTATCTGTAAGACAGCCTCAAAGCCAGCAGCAGTCCTGCCTTTCAAGGGAGGCTGTGTCCAAAACAAGGCCACCTCCTGCCAGCCAGTGTGTGAGCAGGGGACAGTCAGCAGGTTCCTCTGGTGACACACCACGGCCACGGTCAAACACGTGTTCCACGTTTGCTCAGCTGCTGTTTAACATGCAACAAAGCTGCTGCTCTTGAAAACAGGAGTCCCTCCTCCCCATCACCCTGTTCCCAATTTGCTACCAGCTCCCTAGCAGAGCAGTCCCCATCCTGTGCACCACTGAGCTACACTCATGCTCATAAAACCCCACCTCTGGGGTGGGAGGGCAGGAATGAGCTGCTGGAGTGGTAGTGCATAGTGACTTGCTGCTGCTTTTTTCAGTGGCAGTGCCAGCTTCAGTTGTTTGCCAAACTGCTGACTCCCATGGTGGTCACACACTTGGGTCAAACTGGCATAATGTGGTGCTTCCACTGGTTCTCTTCACTGTGCAGCCCAGGAGGACTGGCTGGTGCAGGGAGCAGCAGGCAACTGCCTGACCATCGGTTCTGGTATCAGCAGTGACTTACTTCAGAGGAAGACAAGAGCACAGCGGTTGCACTGGTTGTGAGTGTGGTTCTCAACCAGAGCGAAGGTTCTGGCACAGCCCAGGCAGGGAGGAAACCAGCAATTATTGGGATTTCACCTGAAACCACATAAGGGAGCTGGGAAGAGCTGAAACAGTACGGACTCTGCTTCAGTCACTCCCACTCCCAGAGGGGCTGTCAGACAGACGCAGGGTCAGAAATCAAGAAGTGGCAATGGACCTGCAGCTCCACTTGGGCAGTTCGTGTCAGCTGCAAGGCTGAGCTGAACACTGAAAAAGCCTCGTGCAGCCTCAGAGTTTCCAGGGAACCTGGTCTGGACACTACATCAGTGTTCACGGGAGGGGATGGGCTCTGATCCAGCTTTCTTCTCAGAGACAGACCATTACCAACACTAGATGAGGTCAGCAATGGCTTTGCCTGCCTGTCCTGGTCCTGAGCCCTCCAAGAAGGGCAGATCCCCAACCACCCTAGGCAATGTGCCTTGGTGCTGCTCAGCCCCCTGTGCTGTTAAAGGCAATTCCCCAAAGAGAGGAGGGTGCTCTGCGTGCTTTGGTGATGCCCCAGCATGAGGGATGCTCTGATGTAGATGATAAAAGTCCCACCTTGACCCTCTGTTGAGCACTGGACTCAAAGTGTCCCTGAAGATTGATGCAGAAGGCCAGGTCTGCCTGCTCCTAGGGTAGAGGGAGAATTTGAACATGTCTTTTCCAGTGCATCACCAGGCCAGGCAAGGCCCAAGCTGTCCTCTTAGCTTTGAGGTCAACTCCTAGGGAGGAGGATGACTCATGACTGCTAGTCATGGGCAGTGCTCAGATCTTGGGCCACCAGAGCCAGCTATGACTGACACCAGGAGGTCTTCTCGGATGACACAGCCTCATTGCAGAGGATGTTTCTGGAAGCTGTATCACTAAATGAGACTTGGTGCTAGTGCAGAAAAGATGAGTATTTCTAACAGAAAATTTTGTGAGCAAAAGCACTGTAATAGCTCTGACGTGCCTCACATCATCTAAGGAGGGATTTCTCATCATGAGGTGCCATAGAAGGGAGCAAGGTGTCCCTCAGCTGATGGCAGCTGATGGTGCCAGCACAGCTCGGTACCGCAGGCTGACCAGTGTGCATGACTGCTCCCCTGGAGCTACTGCTCACTATCCTTGTTGGTGCAAACCAGCAACAGGGATGCTGGGGGTGTGGTACTGAGATTCTCTCGCCAAAGGTACTCCAGTCATCATTCTTTGTAATATAACTTCTCTTCTGAAGTGTTAGCAAAGCCATTTTCTTGAAAAATAAGAATATTTAGGAAAAAAATAATTCCCATACTTGGTGGGTGACAGCACCTTCTAAGTGAGTCACAGGCAGCACTCAGAGCTCAGGCCTCCAGCCATACAGCAAAGGAAGAGAACAGGAATGCAGATGGGGTCAGACACAGCTTCATCAGATTTCAAGTCTCCTTCAAGAAGCAGCCAAATGGTGGCTGTTTGGATGGTGCCAGGGGCTCCTCCATTGTTGGTTGGAAGGGAAAGGTGCAAGTCTTGAGCTGGCATCCACCGAGCTGCAAGCTGCAGCACTGACTCAGAGGCTGCCGAAAGTGGTGGCTGCTTTACCTCTTCCCGCAGCGATGTTCAGTGTTATTGTCTGACACTCTTCATGGCTACATTGCTTCAGATGGTTTGCAACAGGATTTGGAATTTCACAGAGATTCTATGTGGGAGTCAAGACCTGCATCCATCCTACTGCATGAGGAGGAGCAGATTTGGATGTATATTCAGTGACTGGAATAAGTGCTTCAGCTGTCAGGCTTGGACTGCTCCTGGAAATGCCCAGCATTTGCACATGCCTGGCTACACATGTCCTGTCAGCTTTCCCTGAACAGACAAGGCTGGATAAACTTTTTGTCCTTGCCCTACGGCTTTAGAAGGGACCAGGAAGTTTGTAGACTTAGCATTGCCTAAGCTGAGCAATGCTTGATTGTTCATCTCCGGAAGATTGTGTAGCCTGCCCATAGCCACCCACCCATAGAAAAGCTTAACTCTCAGAACAGCTTGTGTCACAGTGAGGTCACAGCCTTTATGCCTGTCAGCATGAAAAACAATTTGGAGACCTTTTCTTCCTGCACAAAATTATGATATAATAATATCAGGTCCCCTCTGTGATGGTCTACCTGCAACCCTTAGCGCAGGAGACAAAGGAGAGGCTGTTAGCTGGAGCGTGGACCAGCTGCGATAGGGGTGGCTCCCCTGGATTGTGCATGTTTGTTGGAAGGCAGGAGGATCTGGGAAATCTGGGTTCCTGAGTGCTGCTCCTGCACCCCAGCAAAGGGAGAGCTATGGCAATGAAACCTATAAACATTTTCAGCACTTCTTGCATCAAGGCAGATGCTGAATCTTAAAGCCACCACACTGGAAACCATAATCACCTTACAAGCTATGCTTCAAGGGAATTTGTGACATCTCCTTTTTCTCTAAACAGGCCTGACTGAGCTGACTGCACCCTGGGGCTGTTAAAGTATTTGTCAGCTAAGAAGGGCGGTGAAATAAGGAGAAGAAGCAGAGAATGTGGGTTTTGAATGCACAGTCATCTGATTGATAGCATCCCCCTTGCTCATGTGGATGTGGTGTATCACTTGGCCTCCTGTGTTGGAAGTTGGAATGAAATGGTACAAATAATTTGGCACACAAGGGAGCGTGAAGAGAAGTGATGGAGCATCCTCACCTGGGATATTGCACAGCTAGATGGAGCAGATTGCTGTGTCCTTGGCAGGGTGCTGTAAGTGACTCTAGAAGTCTTTGCTCTCTCTGATTCCCATTTGATGACAGGATGTTTTGTGCAAATTGCCTTAGTTTAAGTCAGATGCTCTAAAGCCTGGGACACTAGACCAGGACCTAGGAGAGTAGACAACCCTTCTTGGGTGAGCTGCAAAGCTGCTTCATTCTTGGACAGTCTGACCTCCCTTAGCTCACTTGTTCCATAAAGATACATCTCTTCCTCAGGGAAAGTGCAAAGCTCTGTATGGTTCTTCAGTATTGTGACGGGAAACAAAGAAGGTTCTACACAGAGAAACTGGGGTCCACCTCATCCAGTGTAAGATACCGACCATACGCTGGCTACCATTAAACTGTTTCCATAGTTGAGGAGGAAAGACAACCATTCCTAAAGCATAGACTGACTAATTTGGTTTTGAGGTCTCTTGAGGAGGGTGACTCCTGTAAAGAGAATGCAGATAACTGGGTCAGGTGTAGATACCTACAGTGCAGACATCTGCATCCATGTCCATGGGCAGAACCAGCATCAGCTGAGGGTAGTGCCATGGGGAATGGAGGGCTACAGACTTCTCTGGCAGCAAGGTTTGCCAGTGACTTCTAGCTGCCAGCTTCACTCTGGCATGAGGGGAACAGCACACACTTCACCAGACATTGAAGGTCACATTTTTCCCTCACAGCAAGAATCTGTGTGTGGTGTCCTAAGAAGTGCTGTAATTTGGCAGGAGAGCATTATCCCACTTGAGGCCTTCACTAAACATGTTCTTTGAATGTGAGACATGGTTTGCACAGAGGACATGGAAAAGTCACAAGCAATGGCATCTCAGGGAGCCTTGTGCTTTGAGGACTCCTCTGGAAGGGATTATTATTCAGGTCCAGCCCATGTCACTTTGTAGACATGAGCTATTTGGCAGAGCTCATGAGGTTGCTCACAAGGAAAAAAAGGATGTTCTTCCCTCTCTTTCCCCTTCAACACCAGCTTTCTCAGGGCAGCTACAGGACTGTGCTGGTAGGCAGGAGATATGCACGCAGCTATGTTGTGACTTCTGGGACATCTATGTCCTCGTGGCGAGCTGTACTGAGTTTCCAGGAGGAAAGTATGGAAATGAGTCTAATATTTTATCTTGTGACACTAGTGTCTGTCTGGAAGACAAATTTGCAAAAACAAAGGTGTAGAACATGTTACTAACACGAAGTACAGGCAGGGTGACCTGAGTGATGGGATGATCTAACCTGTGCAGTCCTGGGCCACACAGAGATCTTTACCCTTGCACAGGCAAGTGTACGGTAGGCTGTCTTTTCATGCTGTAAATATAGAGAGCTGTGTCCAGGAGTCTCTTCTTCATGAGATGCCTAATTGATGCTCTGTGGTTGAGCTCATGCAGCTAAAGCCACTTAGTGATCCTGATCAGTGACACATTCCCATCTGACAGTGCACTGTTTCCAACAGAAAGGTTTAGTGGAGACTGCAGGTCCTTGGAGCAGTGGGTTCATACAGAGATGGAACTTAATCTCTCCTTCCCACAATAACTACATGTCCCTTGGTACAGTAACCATATCTGCATCCAGTGCCAAGCCTTGCAGGGCTAGAAACGTGCTGCTAGGTCCTCAGGAGGATGGTGGAGCTGGAAAGCTCTACTCAACCCACAGTGCTGGGGTGGTGGAGGACCTCCCAGTTTCAGAGGTATCAGGAGAGGTCCTTAGGGCATGAAAGCAGGGTGTGAGCTGTGGCTGTAACGTAACAGAGTCAGTGGCATTTCACAGAACCACAGAATCACAGAATGTCAGGGATTGGAAGGGACCTCGAAAGATCATCCAGTCCAAGCCCCCTGCCAGAGCAGGAACCTAAATGAGATCACACAGGAAGGCGTCCAGGCGGGTCTTGAATGTCTCCAGAGAAGGAGACTCCACACCCTCCCTGGGCAGCCTGTCCCAGTGCTCCATCACCCTCACTGTAAAGAAGTTTCTTCTGAAGTTTAAGCGGAACTTAAACTTCATCATTTGTGTCAAAACTCCTGGTAGCAAGGATTCGGCCCAAGGGTAGTCATCAGCCATTAGCTGTCCAAGAGTCCTGAAGAAGTGGCTTATTCTAATACTGAAAAATGTGCCATATCTATAGGCTTAAAAACCTTCTGGAGGCCATGATCTTCTGCTAGCTTACAGGGTTCTCATGGTGTCCCTGCAAGTGCAACTGTACACAAATTTAGGACAGAAAGGACCTGTGGAAGTCTTTACTCCAACCTCCCATTCAAAGTAAGGTCAACTTCAAAATTAGATCAGGTTGCTTAGGACATCCTCCAGGCAAGGTCTGACCATCTCCAGGATGAATATCCCACAGCAGCTCTGGGCCCCTGTTCTTGGCCTGCAACACTCTCACAGTGACTTTTTTCCCCTAATAACCAATCATAATTTCTCTTGCTGCAACTAGTGACCATTGCCTCTTCTATTGCCATGCATCCTTGATGGAAGCCTAGCTCTATCTTCTCTATAATCTCATTTTTAGACATGTACTTCCCCTCCATGTCATTAGGATGCTTGATTTCTCTCAGATAGCTCTTAGCCATTTTGAATGTTCTTCATTTTTCTTCCTTGCCCTTGTACCTGAACAAATCTAAAAAGCAACTAAAAACCTAGACACACATCCCAGATCTTAGAGTGCACACAGATACTTGGATGTGGCCAAAATACATGTCTTAATGTCAAAATCATTATCTTCTGTATGGTTTCTCTATGGCCAGCACCACAACTGTGCAGAACTCAGTTTGTTTTCATGCTTCAGATGCGTGAGGGAAGCAGGTAGCAGTGGTAACGAATCCATAGATGATGATACCATGGGGGCTTATCTAATAAACAAAAAAAGCACAAAATACCTTTATAGACAAAGTATTTATCATATTTATAATTTCTTTCAAAAACCTCTGAACGCGTCTTACTCCACTTGCTTGACTTATAACAGGTCCTTCACCCTCCCAAAATATATGGTGGCAATATCCAGTCGCAGGAGGTAGTGCTGGGAACTCAAACCCAGCCTCCCTCCCAGCCAGCACCCTCTGACCACACATGGACTCTCTCTTTGAGTAACTCTTTGAGCTGAAGCCATGGTCACCTGAGGCTGCTGTTACAGGTGCCAGGCAGGGATGAGTCTGTCCCAGGCACTAGAGTACCGTCTGCACCAGAACAAGCCCTGCTCTGCTCATCTGTCTGCAAAAGTGAGGTCTGGGTCAGTGCAGGCTCTGCAGCTTCTCCCTGGCAGTCCTCCTTGGCTTGGAGCACTCTGCTGCACCAAGGCTGGTCCAGCAACAGCAGGGATCAGTGCCAGGTCTCTGTGCCACACACAGCCCCCCAGCACATCATCCCTGGTAGATGAATTATTACCTCAGGAAAATCCTGCAAGTTTTCCTGACAGTCTCTCTCTCACAGTTTTACAGCTACGGCTTCAGCAGAGAAGGACCCGTGAGCAGCTGGCAGACCAAGGCATCATGCCACGTGAGTATCTTCCTCTGCCTTTTTCACCCACTCCTGGCTCAGAGGAGCTGTGTTCATCTTGGGCACTGCTGGGGCACCAGCTGCTTGCTCAGACCCACTCAGCTCTGAGCAGATCACTACCAGAGGGGACTTTGCTTCCTGCCCTGTAGAAATATTATGGACCTTGGTGCTGTACAACGGTGCCAAGCACGTGCCACACAGATCATAATGCCGCTGCTCAAACTGAAGTCAGGAGAGATGCTTAGCTTTACACCATCCAAAAACTTCAGCTGCATAGCTCCCTGTCCCAGAGGTCACTGTGGCAGGACAAGCATATCCAACTCCAAGAAGACTCACAAAGCTCTTTAAGTAGGCAAAGGTAGAGAATCCCATGTCCTCCTGTAAAAGTCAGGAACCTCTGTGGCAAGATTGGACCCACAGAACAAGGAAGAGGTAGAGAGGGCCCACACCAGGAGGCTGTGGAAGAAGGAAGCAGTGGGTAACTCTCGTGGCTCCAGTGCAGAGGGGCAGGTCCTGGATGAGTGAGACATACCCAGATCTGTGCCTGTGCCCATCAGGAGCCCACAGGGCAGAACTCTCAGTGTACAGTTGAGTCCAATGAAACCCCAGCTAGGCCTGCCTGTTGCAGACTGCTGAAAGGCTGATGGTGACCACATTCATCTTTGCTAACCTGGCATTCAAGCCTGAAGGACAAGCTCTGAGCCAGTATTATCATGTAAACATTCAGTATCAGACAGTCAGATGCTGGAGCCCAAAAAGTAAGTGAACAAAAGTGATCCTCTTCTGTAGCAACACTGGAGAAATTATGCTGGGAGGTCAGCCCTACTCAGTGGGTAACTCCATCCTGACCTAGCCTCAGGCTCCACGTGCATGACTGTGATTATCTAGGACCCAGGTAGAGGATTAACCTTTCTGTCTTATCGAGGGCCCCTCACTGCTAAGATCTCAACTTTCCAAAGGCAGTGTCACTTTTGTATTTTCTGGCTAAACTTGAAGACTGTGATGCAGCTCCTGTCTAAACAGCAGAACAACAACTCACTAAGAGCATGGCTCCAGCACTGCTTGCTGCACCTCGCCTGTGCCTCTGCCCTTCTCATGCAGCTGCCTTCCTAAAGGACCATGTCAAGGTAGCCAGCAACAGACACTTCCTCCAGATAGTATTGCCAACAAGCATTAAGTTGAGCGGGATGACAGAAATCATGACTGTCAAAATGATCACAAGGTTTTAAGACTGATAAATCCATGGTCTCTTCATTTTTCTCCTGTGTATTTCCTTAAGTGTTCAGATTTTATGCTGCCTGCCACCAAAGGGCGAGCGTCTTAATCACAGGACTCCAGGAGCCGCAGCTTTAAGCAAAATACTGTGACATTTGTGATAGCATTGCAAACACCAGCAATACAATCAGTAGCCAGAAATAGATCTAGCATCTGATAAGTTCACTCTGTAAAAGTGGACAGACTCAGACAAGGTGCAGGACAGCCCAGTGCACACACATGGAGCTGTAGTGCCAACAGAGAGGGTTGTGTACCTGGCGCTGCTCTGCAGGGCCCCGTGCACGGGACCTCCTAACATTTAAAACCTTACACATTGCAGACCACATATTAGCCCCAAGTTTTTGGATGGCAACTGAAGGGTATTTTCCTGTTCCCTTGGCTTCTTTACACTCCCAGCTCCTATCCTGAAATTTTGCAGTTTGGTTTCTGTCCAAGAAGGCCATTTTGGGAAGCTTGAGCATAGTTTACTCACTGAAAGTAATAGAAAGAAAAGCACTTCTGTCATTAAAAAAAAAACAAACATGCAGAATTTAACTGCTGAATTTGACCTGAGGAGGAAGAGTCAGATGTTAGCATTCAACACATGGGAGCTGCAACCAGTTTCCCCATGGTCTGGGCATGTGCAGTCATACCTTATGAAAAACAAGTCTTTGTTTAGCCGTATCTCCCCATGCCCTGTTGCCTCTGAGGAGCAGAAGATGAGGTGCAATAGGAGGTGTACTGGGACAGGATTTCTGTTCACATGCGTTGCAGGAGGGCAATAAATTAATCCAGATGGCTGTAGCCCAAAGTGGTTGAGAATAACCCTTCTGGAAAGAGAAAAGATGAGCATTGTGGGTCTCCACGGTGAGAGTTGGGTTTGGTACCACGCTTGGAGCATGCACTTGGTCCCACATTGCACATCAGATTTTGCACAAGGATTGTTTTCAACACATTGCATACATTTTCTGCTGATATAATCCCAGGACAGAGAAACTTTGTTTTTCTAACTGATCTATTTTATACAGAGATCAGAAAAAAGAGATGGAAGGTCAGAGTAACAGAATAGCACTGGATAAAAGCTTTGAGGGTTTTTAGACACCCTTGTTGGAAGAGGAGCTGATGACTCTATGCAGAGCCTGCTGAGCTGTTCAGCAGTACAGCTATAGCACTGTATGTATGAAACACTGGAGTAAGTCCTAAGAAGCTGGTTGGGTTTTGGTATCCAAGAGACTATTGCAGGAGAAGTATCAGAGTCACCTGAGCGTAGCACAGTGAGAGGGATGTCCTTACCAAAGCCCAGTCTGTGTTTGGTTTGACTGGAAAAGATTAATGCCATTGCATACCTGAGCTCTGTTCACACTCCCTTGGATATTCCCCTAAGAAATATGAAAACTTCAGGTGGTCTCATCATGGGAGAACGCAGAAAACTGCCTAAAGGAGGATGCAAAAGGTAGTAGCATTGCTGAAGACTCCAGGTTCAAAGCTGGATTCTGATTATCCAATGTTTTCAGGTTGCAAATTGAACAACTGGCTGGCAAAACAGTCAACACTACTGGAAAAGACTCTACAAATAAAGACAGGTGCAGACTGTTAGGAAAGAGAAGTTTCCAGGTCCCTTCAGCCCTGTGACTCTGTGTATGGAGAAGCCTTTGAAAGCCCTCTCCTCACAGGGAGACCCAGTTTCTCTGAGACAGTTACACTCCTGATGCATAGGAGTGCAGGTGACAGCAGAGCCTTCCTCATTCTTCAGGCTCACTGAGTAGGAAGTCTCCAGTTCATGCAACAACACATGCAGTTTTATTGTCCAAGTGGAACTTGTACAGACCCAGCAAAAGCATTTTAAATCAAGAGCATCCCAAGTGGGGTCACTTGCAGAAGAGCAGACTTTAGAGATGAGGGGATACAAACTCTTCTTCAAGCCCTGCACAGATGCTTGCTCCAGCCAGACCCTGCTCACCTACCCAAAAGGAGAGGGAGGCAGCTTGCAGGATCAAGGATTCCTCAAAGCAAGATTCCCTCTTGTGATGGGCTGCAGCAATAGCTGTCCTTGAAGTAAAGACCCTCTTGCTGTACGCAGCCACCACCTCATCCTCTAACTCAAACCTTAGAGGCAACAGTCCTAAGACTATCAACACCAAGCACAGAAGCTCTGACATGTTGCCTCCAGACCCTCAGCCATTTCAAGCTGACATGTCATCCCCTGACAAGTTGTCTGAATAACCAGCGCTAGCCATGTCTTTATTTGTTTTGCAGACTAATACAAGCTGCAGCATCCACATAATTCCTCCAAAAATCTTGGTAAATGACTAAATTCTGCAACATTTTCCTCTTGAATAGCATGGTGTTCACTCAATGCCCAGAGCACACTCCCAGTGTCAGTACTTCCAAGTGAGCAGGGGTGTAAATTCATCTCTCTTGCTAGCTTTATTTTTTCATGTGCACCATTTTATTTTGCTTCTGATTAAACCAGCTGTCACAAGTCCTCATGGCTGCTCACTGGAGCATGGCACAGTGACACGAGCTTGTCTGTTTGTCTGCTTTCCAAATGTTAGGA
>NW_010329698.1:40705-52080 GCF_000700745.2 Antrostomus carolinensis
TACTGGATGTTACAGGGGTTGCCCTAAGTGTTGCCTACCAAAAGCCAATTCAGAAGGTCCCCACACATTTCCCAGCTGCCCCCAGTCTTCTCTTTATCCTCTTCTAGACTGATGGAGGATAACATGTCCTCTGTGAAAATAATTTCTGTCCTTATTGGATCCCATTCAGAAGATGGAAAGGGAATTCCTGTTGCCAAACAAAATGGTAGCAGACTGGTTTTATGGGTCAGGACACCTTCCCCTTCCCTGTCCCAATGGCAACAGTTAGTTTTGCCTGCTTACATAGCCAGAAAATCATTTTTGTTGGATCTAAGAAATATTAACCCCTTCATCATGCAAATTCTGCTCCGATTTCTACTGAACCAGAGTGAACAAGGAAATGTGCAAGGTTCTCTGTTACTCCAGTACAGACTGCTCTGTGGCACTGGTGTTGCCTGCTCCAAGAGCCGGGGACCATTGGCCTTTTTTTGGGAGCCCCTCTGGGTTAATCCTCCTGGGTGTTATGAGATGCTAAGGGCACAGTCTGCTACCTGGTACCTGGCTGGACAGCTGCCTGCCCAGAGAGGCCCTATGTCACACAGATGCTTCTGGGCAGGGGACAGGACAAATGTCCAGTGAGAGATGGAGGGGTAGTCTGGGACAGCAGAGTGACAAAGGACCATAGCTCCAGGGCCTTGCCTTGAAATATCCTCACTGGAGGCTGTGCCCACATGACCCCACGAGGAAAGGCAGGTCTTTTCAATTTTCCTACTGGTCTCAAGCCTCAGTCATCTTCAGGTTTTACTTACAGGTGAGGTCCCCTCTCATGTTGTTGCTCTTCCCAGATATGTCTCCTGGGGCTGTGGTGCCTTCCACAACCTGCAGGAAGCACTCCAGGGAAAAGCCACATCTGCTCTCTGATGTGTCCCACAGAGCACTAAGTTTCCCAGCCTGCACCCCCTCCCTGCCCATGTGCCTCCTGCACTTCCCGTGCTCTCCATCCCCGCTGCTCTCTTGCCATGGACTGGCTGAGAGCACGGGATTTCCCAGAGCTTTCCTGAGTTATTTTTACTCAGTGCAATAAAGAGAACGGCTAGTTTGTGTTGCTATTTTTATAGCACTCATTAAAAGGCTGTTGCTGAATATCCTGCTTGCTTCCACTCCTGTGCTGACCGCTCCTCTTTCTTTCCTGTTGCAGCACTGAAAAGCCCATCCACATTCCATGAACAGCGAAAAAGTCTGGAGCGAGCCAAGGTAACTCCTGCAGTCATCCCAATAAGGGAACACGTGGGCTTGCTTTGCATGAATTGCAGGGTTTGAAAGCACCTTATACCACTGTCCCCTCCTCTGGCATCCTCCATTCAGGCCCTGCAGCCAAGGATGAGGGTCAGGGCATCTCCTCTGCTTCCAGACAGGGTGGGGCCAAGCCAGGGTTCACAAATGCTCTGCAGCACCCTTCTCCAAGCAGGGGAGGTTTAAAAGGGTAGAGGGGCCACCTGTGCCCTGAGCTATGGGGTTTCACAAGGGTCCCTGGCTGTGGCCAGAGTGTAGTTCAGCATGGCACTGGCAGTCCCTCCAGTAAATGGCCAACCACCTGAAGTGCTGTTTTCCTTTCTGGGCCAGGTCCACAGCCCGCTCCTCACTGTGCTGGCTGCTCTCCACTCCTGCTCAAGTCAGTGGGGTTAGAGTAGAGCCAGCACCAAACAGGACTGACCCAGCCTAACTATTTAGCCAATGTGCAGGAGGAATGCAGATGCCCTTTGTCACCTGGAGCGAGTCCCTAGGGAGCTCACACTTGTCATCAGACAGGAGCCTGGCTTTCAGCTCAGCAGTGCAGCTCGGCCATTACAACACAGAGCACCCACGGGGCTAAGTGGGCCAGGCTCCCACCAGCCCCATTCTCTAATTAGACTCAGGCTCCCCTAAATATTGCTGAAGGAAGAGATAAGATAAGGAGCCATTTCCAGAACACATTGAAACTCTGTGATGCAATCACTTTTTGGGAAATGACACTCAGTCTTGACCAAACTGGAGGGATGTCTATGGAAAAGGGAACATCAGTCATGGAGGTTTTGCTTGAACACAAGAGTTTGTTCCATTAATCTGCAAAACATGCTTGCAGTCACACGGAAAAGCACCTTTGCAAGGAAGAATGATTATGAAATTTGGATAAGTGCTCTTCTAAACTTAAACACACTCCAAATCGCTTGCCCTGAGTCTCCTGTGGTAATAAACAGCTAGCATAAGAAACACAATATGACCCTGAAAAATTAGTATGTTTACAAAATTTCAAGCCATCCAAAGTATCCTTGAAGTGTCATATATTTTACAGTTTAAGTATACATTCGTGTCTCTTTGTCTTTCTCTTCCAAGGCTTTCACTGGCTACTTGCCTGGGGAAAAGGGAAGGATGGTCTAGTCTATCCCAAACTGCATGCGTTTTTAGAGCACGCTAATGAAGATGCTAATGAGCACAGTCCATTACAAACATATATTCCTGTGCAAGGATGCCCTGCCTAGAGCTGTGACAGGGAAGCTACAGCGGCTGTTTCTGGATAATTACTCAATGGCATTTGTTGTTTAGCTGATATTCCTCCAAACTGATGTTCTGCAAAGAGAGAAAGCAGATAACAATAACCACTTTCATGTGTTTTAAAAGCTCTTTTGCTTCAGCTGATGCTAAAAAAAGCCACATCTGAGATCTTTCTCCACCATTTGCACGCCAGGGACACAAATGCAGCTTATAAAGAGCAAAGGTGAAAAGGAACTAAAATCACAGCAGAAAGTCAGGCTAAGGCAGTGTGTATGCTGAGTTCAACATGAACAATACCACATCTGTAGGACAGCAATTCAAGCTTAGTCCAAGTCAGGACCTGATCTGAGGGTTATCTGGAAATGCATTAGGTGAATTTAATTGCACTCAGGTGCAGACACCAGCTTGCTCTGACCTGCCACAAGAACCAGGCAAACCTATACATGGTCCAAACAAGGGACTGCGTTGGTGAAAATAAGCTGGGGAAAAAAATATGGAGGGAAGGGTAAGAAATTGTGAGGAATCCAGTAAATAAAAAGTCTACTATTTGTTTAAATATGTCACTGGCTATGTTAGAGGCTGGCATCAGGCCAGTGAAGCAGACTTTGAAGTCAATGTCCTATAACAGATTGCTGGATTGGAGGACAGAGGGCAGGCTGACTTTCCTGAGGCAGCCTGGCCCAGCAGGGCCTTAGCACTGACTCCCAGCAGCCCAGCAAGTGTGGCAGGGAGGGACAGTGGGGGAGAGCCAGCGTGGCTCTGCCCCAGAGCAGAACAGCCCCACCTGGGTCATTCCTGACAGATGTGTGACCACCGACAGACATCCCACCTGCTAGCAACCTGCTCCAGTGCTCTCCTACCTGTGCTGTTGCCAAGTGTCCCCTGATTACCAGCCCAAGCCTTTCTGTTGCAGTTTAAGTCCATTATTTTTTCTCCTACACACATGCATGTGCACAACTGTTTTTCTTTTTTCTTGTAGCACTTTTAAAAAGTATTTTGCATTCTGTTTCCCTTTATCCATCTCACCTCTGGACTGTCCAACCCCCTTTCCCTTCAGCCTCTCCTCACTGATCCCATCTCTGGCTCAGTAATGATTTCTGTAGCTGTCCTCCAGACCCTTCCCCATGGACCATTTCAGATGCAGGCAGGGTACAGAACAGGGCCTTGTTATTCCTAGGGTCCATCTGACATTCTTCATTGTGTCTCCTAGAAATCTGCCCACTGATGTGCGGATGTGGTTCAGCTACTGATCACTAGATTCTTCAGAGCCTTTCATATTTTTTCTGAGTTTATGCAGTAACTAATTTCTGCCCCAGGCCACTGTCCAGTGACCACTACAGAAGCATCTCTGGTAGATTAGGTCTTCATCCACCCCAGTGCTTAATCAGCTGGCTTAGCTGTGGCTAACTGTGACCTGAATCCAGTCTTTTCCAAATGTCCTTCTTTAAATTGTACCAAATGTATTTCAGATCATTTCTTCAATTACTCCAAATCATGTTGCATTGCAATCTGTAAGCTGATAGCCTTCAATGATTCCAAGTTAAGGAGTATGTCTTCTATCATCCAAGGCATTAATGAATATATTGACTAGAAGGACTCTGAACCATTCCTAATTCCTCTGGTGACCAACAGCTATGCTCCTTTTTTATCTTAGTCTTATCCAGATCAAATTTCTCTGGCTTGCATATGAGAAAGCCAGGTGAGATAATGTCAAAACAGGCTTAAAGTCAAGGTACATTACATTCCTTGTTTATTCCCGTAACAGAAACCTGTCATCCCTCCACAGAAGGAAATTAGGTTGGTGTGATGTGGTTTGTTCTCGATTAATCCATCCTGGCTGTTACTCAACTCCTTGCTATCTTCAAAATCCATTTGTATAGATTGTTTAATTACTTAGTCCAATATCTTCCTGACTGGTTTATCATTTCCTGGTTTCTTCTCTCCATCTCTTTTAAAGCAGGAAATTATGCTCTCCCTTGCCCAGTTTCCTGGAGAGCCACAGATAGTTGCTGTTACTCTAGCCTTGTGTATCTCAAAGTGTTTGGGAACATTTAACTCATCTGAATATTCTCCAACCTATTCTCCAACCTGATAACTGGAGCTTCTTCCCTTCTGTTGCTGAAGGTTCTTGGCTTAGTCATCTGATTGATAAATAGCCATTTATGTTTTTAGTGAAGATGGTTTAAAAAGGCATTAAATCCTGTAGCCATCTCAACAGCATCCACAATTATTTCTCCTGTTTATGGAAGACAGACAGCACTTTGCATTGTCTTCTCCTGGCTTCAGAAGTGCTTATAAAATCTTTTTCTCATGATCTTGTACACTTTGTACTGTGGGTTTTCCAGTTTTGCTCCAGCTGTTTGTGCTGTTCTTTTATATTTATCGTTAAGAGTTTAACCTCTTTGAACTATGTACATTTTTTGTACTATTTCTTCTCGCATGTCAGCTTAGCAAGACAACTTATAATTTGTCTAAGTTGTACTCTAGCTTTTCTTCACCAGAGGGATAAGCTTATATTTGTATTCTTGAAATCAGCTGCCCTCAACACAGGCTTTCCTGGCCCTAATAGAAGGTGTTGTTGTACCTCCGTGTGCCTTTCTGTTCCTAAAGCCATGAGGAAGTCAGCACAAAGCTCCAGTACCATGTTCATCACAAGCCCAGCTGCAGTGAACTGCAAAGTAGGTCTTCGCAGCCTCACATTGTAACTGGGGTGAGGAACCACAGAGCACAGGAGCTGCAGGACTGCAGGAAGGCTGAGACTCACAGCTGACCTGGGTGGAGAGTCTGGGTGTCTTCAGGACTTGCTCAGCCTTTTATCTCACACCAGAGTGCCACGCTTCCCAGAGAAGCCACTGCTAACAGTACACTCTGGAGCTGCCTTTGTGTAGCTCTCAAAGGCGACATGGTTTGCTAAGCTGGGAGCAGATCCACCACTCCTTGTGAATAGGTCTCATCCTTCCCACAAACTCTCACAATACTTCAGGAGTCAGAAGCCCAACGGAAGTTGGAAAGGACACAGGTTAGGAGTGGAGACAGTGAACAGTCAGCAGCTCCAGTGCACATTGTTTCCTTTCTGAAGAACTTCCACCCAAGAACAAGCCAGTATCTGAGTGGGAAAAAAATGCCATTTAGGATCTCACTCAACCCAGCTTGTAATAAATCCAAAAGAACCATGGGATGGAACAGGAACAGACACTCTCTGTACATTATTGCTGCTCTAGGCAGGTAACACTCTCTGCATTTGTGTTCTGCAGACTGAAGATTATCTCAAGCACAAGATCAGAAGCAGGCCTGAGCGATCAGACCTGGTCAATATGCACATTTTACAAGGTAAGACTGTCTGAGCATCTCCCACATACTCCTTGTGTCTCCTGCCTTGTGACTTACATGTCTCCTGCCCCACCTGGGTTCCTTTCAGGACTCTCATCACAACTAACTTTGCCCCAGCTGCTCATGAGAGGCAGATCCAAACGGGACACATCTTGCACAGAATCCAGTCCAGACCTGGTCTTCAGGAGGCAGGACACACATTTATTCCCTGAGAGAAGCAGACTCAAGGCTATCTAATCTTTGTGTCACCTCTGTCAGGGACCAGTCCAAGATGCTCTAGAGGACAGTGGGGTAGAGAACAGCTGTGAGAGAGGACTCTGTTAGACAGAAGTGCTGAGGGCTGATCCTCATAACAAACATATCCTGGGCACTTGTTTTCCAGGGCATGGAAATTCCTGCAGCAGGTGGTTGCAATATCCTCCCAAATCTGGACATCTTTTGTTTTGCCTGAATTCTGGATATTTTATGACACAATTCATGGCGAGGCAGTTGATGACCCAAGCACAGCCATATGAAAAGGGTGAGCCCTGCTATCAGTCTGTGAGCCACAGCAGCTCCCCTCTCCTGCCCTGGTGTCCCCTCCCAGCACAGCTCTGCTGCATCCCATCACAGACAGCAGAACACTGTGGACTCCCTCGTTATCTCCAGAGATAACAAGTTCCTTAGAGACAGGGAGGATGTGCAGCCTCTCTCCTTGAGTCCCGTTAGTCCCCTTGAAGAAGCAGATCACTCCCTGGCAACTGTAAATGCTGGTCTTTGCTCTCAGCATGGATGAAATCCATATTTCTTTTTCCTCTGGCATGCAGGAGGGCTGAGCCAGAGGCCCATGCTAGATCATTGCCCCTGCCTCACTTTTCTCTTAGATCTCCATCCCTGAAATGAGCCAGCACCATTGCTCACTCAACAGGTGGAAAGTGTCTTACCCTTAGGTTAAATAATAGAAGCAATAGAGGCTGGAGTTGGGGCCCAGGAGCTGTAAAGCCAATGTGGAGGCAGCTGCAGTCACCATGCATGGACAGGACCAGCGAGACACAGCTGGAGGAGAGGTGGAGCAGAGATTGCCTGGCTGCCATTGAACAAGCTGGCTGTGCTGCCTCACACTCACCTGTCAGCCAGAGCTCTGCTCACACCTCTGGCCGTCATGCTCTGCATTTCACAGAGGTGTGCCCTGGCATATCATGGACTTACATGTCCATATGTTTCATAACAGGACCTAGAGATAATTGAAATCGGCCATCTGAGACACCTTCTACCATCTAAGTAGTACCTTGCAGGCACACCTTCTGTTACTGTTCAACTCAAAGAACTCATGTGTGCTCACTGTCCTGAACAGTCTGAGACCAGCAGTGATCCTAGACCAGCTCTCCTGACCTCCTGCAGAGCATTTTTCCCTGGTATCAAGCCCTGTAGCTTGTATTGCCTACAGCATCTCTTCTAGAAGAATGTCCAGTCTTTGAACGTAGCACAACCTAGATGCAACCCTTCTTACTTTAGACCTCCAAGGGTATAGACATGGTCTAGTTTAGAATCCAGACTCCTTCACTATTGACACCTGTGCCAGCAGAGGAGCCAGGTCACCTTTGTTCAGGAAATCACCACTTTCTGTTGTAAGTGGTCGCTCTTCTGTCACCTCTCAATAACAGGGAACTTCTCAGCTGAGTCCAGTAGGGCTGTAGCTTCCAGATCTAGCTGCCTTTGTTATGCTCCTCTCCACCAGCTTGCTTTTCCCCTGAAGGCCTGGAGCACTGTAGTCATGCCACTTCCAAATGTCCGCTTTTGATCTTCCAGTGTCAGTCTACTTCAGTTCTCAAACATTGTTAATGGTTCTTTTCTCCAACTGTTCCCCAGGAGTAGGGAACAAAAGGGCCAGTGGGCTCCTGGCAGGTGGAAGCTGGAGTCCACTTTGGCCTTCATGTTAGTCGCCATTTGTTGATGAAGTTTTCATTGCAGATCATTCCTTGGCCTTGGAGATGGTGCTCCAGCTTCAGGCTGGGCTTGCAAGCCTAGGCTAGTAAACAGAAGCTCCTACTTGGAAATGGAGAAGCTGGATATAAAGCTCAGAGAGGGACCCATATCCCAAACCCTACCAGCCTCACCTAATCCAGCATCCTGCTTCCCAACCCCAGAGCAGCTCCTGCTGTGCACTGTGCCACGCTTAGGCTTTGGCTGCAGCCCTGAAAGGCTGTGCCAATGGGGGAGCACGTTCTCGCCAAGCACTGTGGTCCTGGTCCTGAACTGATGCCTTTCATTTGGCGTTTTAGACTCAGCTGCAGAGGGGTCCATTCAGTCTACTCAGATGAAGCTGAAAAGAGCCCGACTGGCAGATGATCTCAATGAAAAGATTGCTCTCAGGCCAGGTCCTTTGGAACTGGTGGAGAAGAATATTCTTCCTGTTGACTCAGCTGTGAAAGAGGCCATAAAAGGTAGTGGAAGTGAATGTGCATGTTGTGTTGTGTGCATGGCACGGGGCAGGGGCTCCAAGGCTACGAGGTCGTACCACAGCGACTGCAGGAAGTGACCAACCTGGAGTTAAGAGCTGCATTTGTTGCTTACACTTCATTATTTTCACAGTAAGCAGCCCAGGTCAGCACAACCTGTGGTTTTTATCCAGGCCTGTGAAAAGAGAGTTCTTAGGAGTAATGACCATGGAAACACGCACAGTTGTCCAGCCATGTCTCCTCAGAAAAAACCTCCCTTCACAAACCACTTCCTTCCCCAAGGCTTTGAGATACTGCTGGAGACAGGACAATCCTTCATCCCTCACGCGGGAGAGGACACAGCTCACGGGTTGTGAGGCCAGCCTGGGTTCTCCCACGTGTGCCCTGGCAAGCTTTTACATCCCAACAGGTGGAGGTGAAGTGGACCCAGTTCAGACAGGCTCCTTTTTTTCCACTGATGCTAGTGGCAAGCAAGTCCCAACACAGTAGGATGCTGCAAGGCTGGGAAAGCAAAATCATCCATAGGGTGCTTGACTGCTGGGAAACACGAGGAGGAGCCTGCACCCCAAAGCAGGGTGCACTCCCACTAACCAGTATAGAGCACTTGGCTGAAGCTTGGTTTTACTCCATCACCTGCCTCCAGGTGGAGGAGGGACGCAGAATCCTCCGCAATTATTTGCCCCACGCTGCTGGTGCGGGAGCCGACACAAAGCAAAAAGGTGACTCGGCTTTTTGACTCGGTCCCCAGTGCCAGGACAGGGAAGTCCAAAAAAAGAGAAAGGAGCAGGAAAGTCGGCAGGGTCCTGCAGTGCTAGGACAGCAGCCCATATTTTGGAAGCCTGGGGCTATCTGCACATGTCCAAAATGGCCCTCAGGTCTCAAGTGAGGCACTGAGAGATGCTCTGCCCCCTGGGAACTCCTTGTTCTGTTGCTCCTGGTTCCTATTTCCATTGGCATAATCCCATGTTAAGAGCCTGTTCTGGGGCTCAGAGTAAGCTGGGGACAGTGGCAGGGCTCTGGGACAGGAGGGGAATTGAATTACAAGCGTGATGCCGACAGTGGGAATTGAAACAGGAAGCACTTTGACTTTTGTTTCATCTCAGAAACCAGCGTAAATTTCATGAAATATTCCAGGCTCAAACCCGCTCCGTCCTACCCTGCAATTCTCCCTGCTCTTGGCTTTCCCGCTGTGAAGTGCATGTGGCATTTGTACAGCAGCTTCTCCAGACCCGTCCTTGAGCTGCTCCTTTTCCAGCGTTTCACAGCTCTTGCCTTTGAAGGTGAAATGTTCCAGGACTCTGCCTGAAGAGGAATTTTTAAGGAGAGTTTAAGTAAAATCTCCCCAGACACTTATTGAAGGAGAGAAGAGTGGAAAATAAAAGTTTTTAAAAATCCCCCCTTTATAAACATTCAAGACAGTTTGAGCATGACTTTATCCACTGGAGCTGAGGCCTGGAGGCTGGGCAATTGTGCTTGAAGTTTGAACAGAGTTTCTCTCCAGCTGCCTTGTTAGGAGCTTGTGGTAAACAGAGATTTATGGGACGAAATTGTTAAAAACAAAAAGTCTGGCTTAAAACAATTCCTTCCATTTTAAATTTCTCCCTTTTGCAATGCCCTTCTATCACATTGCTGGGGAAAAATGTGTCCTGTAAGCCAGTTTTATCCCATTTAAGTTGAAACACAAAGTGCATTAGGGTCAAACAACAAGTTACTTGGTACTGTTGGGAGATGCCATGAGAAGGAAGTGGTGCACCTGCCCCAGGAACGGAGGTTTCTGCAGAATAAACCCCCAGGCTGGAGGATCCTCAAGCTTGTGGTGCTCACGGTTTGGGGCAAAGGGCTGAACACAGAGCAGAGATGAGCACTGGCACTTCTGAAAGTTAAGCCTTTTGTTTTTGCAATACCAGAAAGATGACAGGGTTTAAAATCATTTTACTTTAACCTTGGAATCTCAACTGTTTATACAGTGGAAAGTTCAGCTGACGTGTTCCTCTAATCACCTCCGGCAGGGTGAGCAGAAAGTGCCAGACCCCAACCGAAAGCCCGAACGTCCCAGTGACAGGCATAGCTGAGCAGTGATATAAGAACCGCTTTTTACCAGGTCCTTGTCATCACTTTGTCCAATACGCTTGAGAGGACAATACCCAGTGCCTTAGAAACAGCCCCGAACAAACACCATTCTGCCTGAGATTACAGCAGAGACATGGGATGGAGAAACAATACGGTCAGCCCAGGGCTGGGTGAGAGCAGGACAGATAAGGGCAGCATTCCCCACCCGGCACAGGCCCCTGGTATCAAGCAGTAGGATGCAGCACATTCCTGTGGTCCTCTGGGCTGCCACTGTGTCCTGAAGGTCCCTTGGGCTCCCAGCTTTGGCACCATTTTTCAACACATGCTTATTAAATGCCAGCCCAGTGAGAGTCTTGCAGATCCACAAGTTCCTCTTGCTTGGTGTCATTTTTCCTGAGAGAGGATGCCCACACTTATCTGCAGGCACGGGGAGCAGCTCCCACCCGGTCTAGGTGGCAGACCATGCAGCGTTGCAGTTCCTCAGGGAAGATCAGCTCGGGTGCTGCCTCTGATGGAGAGGGGACAGGAAATCCCTATTTCCAGGGACATCTGAGGAGCCCCATGCCCAGAAGAGTAAGGAGGAGAGACTCTCCCCAGGATGCAGTTGGTCTCGTTTCCCCATCCTATATGGTGGCTGGGCAGCAGCTCAGGGCAGGGGGGCAGGGCTCCCTGCTTCTTCAGCCGCTCTGGCACCACGAGCCTGAGCGAGCAGAGATAACTCTTATCTCTGAGATAAGGGCAGGGGTCAGAGCAGGAGGGGGTGTGGCAGCAAGAAGGCAGCAGGGACAGGTGCAAGTTTGTGCCCGAGCCCTTCCTATTTCCCCATTTGTCACCTTGCTATCAGCGTGCCAAGCTGCCTGACAAATGCCAGACATGAGCACGAGGAGATTACAAGCGTGGCCGTGCTGCTCCTTCCTCTACCCCCACCTGCAGCCCTCCCGAGGCTCACATAAGACTTTTTCTTTTTCAGCACTTTATTTATCAGCAAAAGCTGGAGGTCAAGAGCTCTTGCCCATCTGACTAGAA
>NW_010329698.1:52139-52680 GCF_000700745.2 Antrostomus carolinensis
GAGTCTGGGGCAGTCAGAAGGCAGTGGTAGTGGTGTGAAGTATGTCATGTGAGTAAAGCTTGTGAACAGAGACAGGATCTGGAAGCCTCTGTTCAGCTGCAGATGGGTCCATGCATGTGGGCTTTTGTGCTGTGAACAGATGGGTTCATCCTCCTTCAAGTGGATTTCAGCCTCAGTTCCTCTGCTGAGGACAGGGTCCCAAGTGCAGGGGGGACCTGGAGTCTGGATGCTCGGCTGATGAGGAAGGCAACTCTTAACGCCCCTCTCCCCATCTCAGGTGGGGTAGGATGGCAGAACCGTTGCTGTGTCAGCCCCACCTGCCAAAAGCCTCCTGCTCCTCACAGTTCTCCTCTTCCCCTTTCCAGAGTAACATGGCCCTAGGCACAGGCCAGGAGCTGATGCCACCTCCTCTCCCACCAGCCTCAGCCGAGGGGCAGACCCAGGAGCTGGGGACAGGAGGAAGCATCTGAGCTCTGTGGGCACCACGGCCAGGTCTGGAGGAGATGGGTGCCGGCACGGAGGCATCTCACAAGGCTTGTCC
>NW_010329699.1:0-236 GCF_000700745.2 Antrostomus carolinensis
GTGGTTTTGGGGTGTTTTGGGGTGATTTTGGATGAATTCGGTTGATTTTGGATGTTTTGCGGTGATTTGAGGTGTTTTGGGGGCGATTTTGGGGTGAATTGGGGTGATTTTGGGGTGATTTGGGCTGTTTTGAAGTGGTTTTGGGGTGACTTGAGTTGATTTGGGGTGATTCGGGGTGTTTTGGGGTGATTTGGGGTGATTCTGGGCTGTTTTGGGGGGATTTTTGGTGTTTTTGG
>NW_010329699.1:271-784 GCF_000700745.2 Antrostomus carolinensis
CTGTTTTGGGGGTGATTTAGGGTGTTCTTGGGTCGGCAGTACCAGTTTTGGGGTGATTTAGGGTGATTTAGGGTGGTTTTGGGTCAGCAGTACCAGTTGTGGGTGTTTTTGGGGTGATTTGGGGGTGGTTTTGGGTGTTTTTGGGGTGAATTGGGGTGGTTTTGGGGTGTTTTGGGTGATTTTGGGGTGTTTTGGGCAGGTTTTGGGGTGATTGTGGGTGTTTTTGGGGTGATTTGGGGGTGGTTTTGGGTGTTTTTGGGGTGAATTGGGGTGTTTTTGGGGTGAATTTGGGTCATTTTGGGTGTTTTGGGGGTGATTTGGGGTGATTTTCGGTGTATTTGGGGTGAATTGGGGTGGTTTTGGGGTGTTTTGGGTGATTTTGGGGTGTTTTGGGTCAGTTTGGGGTGATTTGGGGTGATTTTGGGGTGATTTTGGCTCATTTTGGGCTGTTTTTAACCCTTTCCTGGCAGGCGTCAGTGCTGGGGGTGGGATGGGGCAGTTTTGGGTTGTTTT
>NW_010329699.1:1197-1568 GCF_000700745.2 Antrostomus carolinensis
GGGTGATTTTGGGGTGTTTTGGGCAGGTTTTGGGGTGATTTTGGGGTGTTTTGGGCAGGTTTTGGGGCGCTGCCTGGTGACCCTGAGGGGTCTGAGGGCCGCGGCCGGGCGCAGGACGGAGCTGGACCGCAGACAGGGGAGGTACCTGGAGGCCAAGAGCCTGGCCCTGCTGCTCAAGATACGGTCAGTCCCACCCCAAAATTAGTCACTATTAATTAATTAGTGATTAATTATTAATGAATTATTAATGACCTAATAAGGGGAGTGATAAAATGAGGAATGAAGGGCGCGGCGATGTCGTTAACATGCCAATTAACGCTGTCTGTGTATCAGAAATAATTAAATCCGGTGAGTTTCACCCCCAATTAATA
>NW_010329700.1:0-42753 GCF_000700745.2 Antrostomus carolinensis
TAAAATAAAATAAAATAAAATAAAATCCTTTCAATGCTCCAGGTTCTAATCCATCTCCCACTTATTTAAAAAGAAAAGTCAGCAATATCTCCATCTCTACCTAGAATAGGCTTTGTGACCAATGGAGTGGAGGAGTAAATAATACAGGCCTCTTCGTTTTTTCTTATAGAAACATCTTACTCCCACATCCTGCAGGTTTGTTTTTTTTCCCCTTGGATTAGTCCGTTGTAGAGTCTGTGGCTTGATCTTCAGAAATGCAGCTCTGGCTGAAATCAGGGCCTCTGAAAATCTGAGCCTTGATATCTCAGTGCCTTGAAAAGAACCTGCATACAGAGAGCAAAGGAATAATGATTAACACATTGCCTTATAAATGTAGAAACTATCACCCAAAAGTGGAGTCATGGTGCCTACTTGAACTGCTGCCCGGCTCCTGCCCAGCTTATTTCCTGGCTGGTTGGAGGGAAGAAAGCAATTTGCACAATGAACATGGTACTTTCTGAAGATTTTTCAGTCCAAGTAAATGATCTTGCACCAGTAACAATGGTTTGTCTGATGATAATTCAGGACTGCATTGGGCCCAGCAGGTACAACCCACGGTGAAAGGTAATATGGAGCCAACTCATTCCCTGGCAAGAGGATGGGAGAGCATTTCTGAACACACATTCAGCATTACCCATTCTGGAGGGATGCAGAGAGAATTTTCTAGCTCTGCTGATCAGCCAGGTTACATGGATGCAGCAGGAACCTGCCTTCCTCCAGTAAAAATCCCAGCACCTTCTGAAGTTCCTGAAGTGCTGCTCACACTGTGGCCATGGGTAGCAGGAAAGCTTACCCATACTGCACACATATACTATGCACATGGCGAGTCCTGCACTTGGGATTACATGAGTTTCCCCAAAGTTTAACTGAAGGGCACTTTTAGGACTCCTAACCCACTGCCGGCAGCAAGCATGGCTGGATCAATACCCTGCCCAATCTTTTACATGTCATGACAGTAGATATTGCAAATTATTAACAAAAGAACAGTTATTCTAAAGGATGGAGACTAAGTATTTGTCAAGGGTTAGTGATGAACTGGGGCTGAAGGTGCTAAATAAAATAAGATCATATTGGGAGAGGACTCATTGGTAAGGCAGCCATTTTTAGTATGGATACCTTGACACAGGAATATGCCTTGCTAGAGTTTCTGAAACTTGTTATTCTATCTAATAATTCATACAATGACATGGGGGAAGAGTCTTACAGAATGTATTTTTGCTAGGTATAGTAAAACTGCCAGGCTATCTGCCAGAATTTACTTCTGATTTGTTTTGAGGTTCAAGAAAACCTACCAACCAAAGATTCAAGTCATAGCTCTGTCAAAAGACATTTACATTACCCCTAAGCATTTCAATTATACGCACCAGACAGAACTGTAAATTGTGAGATGCATGTAGATAAATCATATAATACATGGCAAATAAGGCGTATAGCAGCAACGTTAGCTTCTTAAGAAGCAGACACAATTAAGAGGCAAGGCAAAGAAACAAATATCCCGTGAACCTTTCAAAAGGCCAATCACGTTGTGTTTATTTTAATATTGTTTAAAAGTAACACTTAATAAAGAGAACATCATGATTGTGTGAACTAAATTTTCAGTCATAATGAATGCTACAAACTTAACCTCCCAAGTTTAAATAGGCTACAATGCCTTGGGAGAGATGCAAGAGGAATTATTTGTTAAAGGTGACGGTTTTTCACACCTGAAAATAATGTTTTTCTTCCAGGCTCTCTTGATCAACAGTCTGTAGCCACACATTACAGATATAATCTCAAGACCTTATGGTGTATACTTGTCACTACTTGCATAACTTACTAGAGATAGAAGATCACAGAGATTTTGAACATAATTTCCCACACTACAGGAGATTAAATAGACTGTATTTGAAGAAGGCAAGAAGCAGCTATGGCCCCTGGATAACAGAAAGTAAACTTCAACCAGTTTCTATATAATTTATTCAAGAAGAATAGTCTTGTCTCCTACAAAATTAAGGAATAAGTATCCTGTGCAGCAAAGATATGTATTTGGTTTAAACAATTAATTGCGCAGAGTGGATTTCTGTTACAGCTTTCCTGGCACAAACTAGAATCGTTACATAAATCAGCTGGAGAGCAACAATTTTACCTATATAAAGATTGATTGAACATTCACAGCTAGAGTTTGTCCTGTTCCTCATACTCATCAATATAGAAGCAGCTGTGATCTGAAAGCTTTTCTGGGGTAAAAGGTAACACTAAAGAGCATGCTGGAAGAAAACAATCACCATACCAGAGCTATTCCCAAGATCATTCTTCAGTGCTATGGTTCTTTCTTCATCCATCATGCTTTCTCTGACTGCTACTCATTTCCTTATTTAATGAATATTGTAATGCACACAACACTCTTAAAGATGCACTGAAGATTTTTTATTTTTTTTTTCTTAAGTATGCTTGCCACTATATACCCCGAGGGGGAATATTAGCAGCTCTATTAAATGATGCTCTCTTGTTACCATGATAAATGTGTATTCACTGATAGATTTAATCCAAAACCCAGTGTACATAACTCACCAACAAACCTAAGTCATGCATCATTTATTTGAAAACTGTCAACTTTTTCTAACAGATAAGAAGTATTTTCCCAGTGAATCTGTTGCTTATTGTACTCTGCTCATCAGAGGTACTAGTGACATGGCAGCATTTCCTACAACAAAAGAAAAATATACAGAGTCGTATCCAAAACTTACCCAAAGAGGGAATATTTTTGCTGGCTTCAGTGGTCATTAATGAAGACGCTCAGACTGTAGAAAAGCCAAAGTATTTGTAATCTTTTAATGATTTAACTTTTTTCTTTGCTTATTATATACGTGTATTCCTACTTTAAAGCCTTGAATCCTATGTCTAAGTAACCTAAGTATAGGGTCACTGGTCCTACTTTTAGTGGCATGTGAGGACTTGTTTGGAACAGGCACTGTTATTTAGAGATCGTCTGGTTTCTATTCTGGAAAAACACAATGTACTGAATGAATGGACAAGGAGATTTATCCAGACCAAGGCATTTTCTGTTGGGATCAACTAGAACAGTTATTTCTGAGATGGTTCTAGTATTTGTTCTCAGGTTTGTTTTGTTTGAGGTTTTTTTGGTTTGGTTTTGTTTTGGTTTTTTTTTTGGGGGGGGGGGGTGTTTAAGTTAGTATTAAAAATCCTGTATTTCAAAATTAAAAAAAAAAAAAAAAGTATTTCTGGAATTTTTAGTTTCAAGAGTATTGGAACAAAACTTTTTTTATTATTACCCTTATCCAAGTTGAAAGCTCATCCACATTCTTCCTTTCCCATAGAAGATTTTGGTTTGGCTGACAATTTTCCAAAGAAACTATATGGGCAAAACACTGTCTGCTGTGATTTAGCACAGACCTCAGCATGCCATTAGACCCCTTTCCAAAGAGGGTGGCTTCCTTACAGAAACAGAAACTGGGGGGCTGGTGATTCTCCTGCCTATTGCCCTGCTAGAGCATAGGTGATATATTTGCCTTAAGACCTGGATCTCTCTCCTAAGGTCATTTAAGCACCCTGACAGCTTGTTCACTGGAGGTACAAAAAGAAAGAAGTGCCTGAAGCTGACCTGGATGCATAGGTTGATATGCACGGGGCTTTCCTTTCTTGCCGACCACCTGTTCATGAGCATCATACAGCTTCCACAGCCATACTGTAACTTGAAACACAAGGAATTCCTGACATAACAAATTATGGAGTAGTAGTGTGCTACCTACCACACCAGTCCTACACCCTACTCTTTGCCTCCTTCTGCACTGTAGGAGACAATCTACACTGCTTTGCTTCCAAGAACTGGAGTGGTACAGTACCCACTGCCTCTCTGATATAGCAGTGAGGTGGAAGAAGGGTTGAAAATGGATCTCTTAAAGTTAGGGATCCCCCTCCTTCTGTCCACTGGATTACTGGACTAGTGCTGTTCTGTGTGTGGAGGGTCTGGGGATCTTTGGAGAGGTGTGTGTGAGGGAGGGTGTTGGGCTGGGTAGTGTTTCTGTTCCCAGACAGCAGATGAGAGGCAGATGTGTTCCTTCCCCAAACAACTAGCATTCAGAAGAAGCTCCTTGGCAAGCACAAAGGGAAAGACCTGACTCTTGAGAGTCTCCTAGTGAATTTATAATGAGAAAATAATGACAGAGATTACAGTGCTGAGCTTTTAAACTCGGTCTTCAATACCTCTCCCAGTGCTTATGTGTGTCAGGCCCAGACACAGTCTTGCCCAATAAATGTGTTAATAGTCCCTGTCCAAGGTACTCAATGCTAGAGATCTTCCCCATTTAGTCAAAGACTTGATTGCCAGGACATTTTATTTCCTTCTATAAATGATACAGTTACTTCTTCCAGTCATTTTTAGTTCTTCAAGTGAAAGAAATAATGAACCTAAGAGGAAATTCTATGCCTAGTCCTGAGGGCTTGACTCCAGCAGAACTCCCGCTGTCCTCAATGACTGGAGGGTTTCTGTGTATGCAAGACCTCCAGAATCTGGCTCAGTACATTTAGAACATACAAAACTGGTACAACACACCAGCTGATAGCAGAAGGAGGATCAGACCTATTTTCATCATTAAGGAACAGGAGCTGCCCTATTTTAATCCTTGTTATACCAGCTATTTTTACATCTCAGTGTCTGGATAAGATATGTCTGAAATATATGATTTTCAAGCAGTGTGAAATACATCCTTAAAATTCCTTAAGTTAGTGATGCACACCCTCCAGGCACCTTTGAAAATGTTGGGGAGAAATTTGCCTCTATTGAAGTCAGTGAGAGTTTTACTACTGAGTTCAATAGTGATTCATCTTGCAACTTTCTACTGACTTCAGTCATTCTGAGTTCTTTAGTTGGCTGGTTTGCTTAAAAGGTGTGAGAGGAAAAAGACTGTCTGAAAACAATTTTTCCACCACCAAGATGATTATTGACTTATTTTCCATTTTAGACCATGCAAAAGTGTCAAAACTCAGTAAAAGATGTGGGTTCATACATTATTCCTATCATTCTTCATATTTGTAATATACACAACAGAGCAGGTTTGTAATTTGACCTCTCTCTATTATTCTACATCATTAAAGGAAAAATATTACTATAATGAAAGATCCTTTGTGTAGGAAGGTACCTGTAATATTCTACCTTAACAGTCCAAATCACCACACCTTATAAGGGTAGCACTACTGTGTCTAAGTTATAGCTACTGCTGAACAAAGAACTGTATACATGGTTTATATTTTCTTCTGGCTTCACTGAACATTTCTACAAGACTCATTTTAATACATTAAGAAATGGCAGTTCTGTATACATTTATCATTAATGTACTAAATGCACTAACTATAAAATGATTAAACTAAACAATATTTTGTAGGATGACAGTCAGTCAAGCCCTGAACTGCTGACAAATGAGACCTACCGACAGACAGTGAAATTATAAGTCTTTTTTGACTCTGTCACACAAAATAATTGGTAAGTGTTATGCTTTTATGGTTATAGAAGAAATAACTTGAGGGGGGAAAAACCCAACAGGTACAGGGTCACTAGTAGCAACCTCATAGAAATACTGTAACACTGCTGACATTAATAATTAAATGTACAAGAAATCTCAATAAATATTAAGTTATTTGCTAAAGAAATCTGTGCCAATGGCTTTTTTGTGTGTGTGTGCAAACTGATTTATATCAGAGAAATGGGGAATCTGTTTTAGTCAATCTTGCTTTTTCCTCCTTAGAGCTGTAGAATTATAAAGTGCAAATCTGCTTAAGTTGGGCTTTTTTACATTTATAAAGGGCCACACTTGATTTAGCAATACTATTTTTATGTGTAATGACAGACACATTTATTATACATTCTGCTAATCTTCAGACTTGCATTTTGACAGGATTAGGAATTTATACAACATGTAGACTTTAGGCTGCACATTAAGACAGAAGCACTTCAATACATTTAGTTTTTTTGCCAGCTAAGACTGAGTATTTGAAACAATCATTTTGTGTTTCCTGCTCTCTGAACAATGAACCACAGTAATCCTTCTGATGGTAATCATATTATTTTCTGGTTTAGATTACATTAATTACATAGAAACTGGGTTTTCTAAAAGTTACATACTTCTCAGTCTGTATTTTATAAATATTTAAATTAAAGATGATCAGAAATGTATAAATAATTGTGTTAACACTTTTGGAACTGTTACTGTGTTCTACAGATCAGTAAAAGATTTCCATACTGAAGGGATTAAAGAACTTACATTTGGTGAATACATAAACTGTTTCTTCTTTTTCCTATACAGCAAGTTGCACCACCATTTTTGATACAAAGACTAGTTAAATATGATATTCCCATCTACAGAAGGTATATAATGGAAATTGAAAAAATGATTCCATTAAAATATTAATGCAGAAATTCACAACATTGGAAATGTACAACAGTTTGTTTTCAGTCCTAAAAATGAGAAACTTGTTATTCATTTGCATGAGAATGGCAATTTAGTGTGGCAATAGAGAGCTCCAACTGCATCCCTGCAGTTTATTGCCTTAGGTTTGCAAACTGCTTTAACAGCCATCAGCCAAGAAATGTACATGTCATCTGCAAATCACAAATCACAGATCTTGACTCGAGTGATTGCACAGGGAGAAGTGCTGAAGGGTTCATAGTGGCCAGAACAAGACTTAAAAGTGATGTGAAATAGGGAGCAAAAAGGGCTGCAATTGCCTTGGAGCCTAAAATAGACTGAGCTTCAATGCCATGGAAAAAATCACCAGCTTCTCCATCATTTCTTTAAAGGTCAGAATTTTTGTAGGTGGATTGGGAGCGCAGTGGATTGCAGATGCGTTTAACAGCAGGGTATTTTCCGCTGCCATGACCAGTTAAGGAAGATTTTCAAAAACACATCTGCTGGTAAACAGTTTGGCCCTACTCCGGGTCATCTGCCTTATCTGTGCTCATTGCTGCATGAATTCTTACCTGGATAAAGTCCCAAACCTCACATCAGTCAAAGTTAGACTTTCAGCACAGTCCATTACATTTTTTAGAGAGGTACCTCCGTGGCTTTCAGGTGGTTTTATGATGTAGGTCTGCTTCTTCACAATGTGTGAAGCACACTGGCAGCAGAGAGATGAAGCTTGCTCCTTCCCACCTCCTCTTCATGTTTCACTCATCAGAAGACAGAGCACAAAATGAAAGAATAAATGAGGGGGAAACAGATGACTTAAAGAATAACAAGGACTCAGGGAGAGGATTTCTCTGTGCTGCAAAAGGAGGCTGGTTTCTGATACCATTTTGCATCATTTCAGACCACTAATATTATGCAGAAATTGATTTAAGAGGAATTCAAACACAAATTGCCTACGAACTATCTAGAAGGCAGTAAATCCATTTTCCTTTTCAATCTCTTTCACTCTGCAGGTGACTAAATGCCTCTGGTTTAAGATTTCTCTTCCTCCACTCAGTTATAATAGAATCTGAAGTTCTGTTTGGAACTAGAGAGGTTAAAAATACTCCTCTTTATTAAATGGGTGAACGAAAATGCAGTTAAATAGACAAAGAACTTTGCAGGTTGTGTTTTATGCTGGGAGGTGTCTAAACTTTACACATATTTGTATGATACTTAAATATCTCTAAGTAATTTAACTTTTCTAAATGTTTATTAGTCCATGGGGAGCACACTGGATCCTCTTCTGGGATCAAGATATTAATTTATAAGAAGTGTAAAGTATTTAGATAGTTTCAAACAGATTTCAGAGCACTTGTAACATCTGGGGAATGATTTCTGCTTGGCTATTCTACTGTTAACTTAAGAGAGAAATGTAGGCAGTTAAGCCAGCTGTGATTCTTTGTACCAGTGGTAGCTGAGCCTGTTTGGCTAATGGTTATTATGAAGAGGGTGTTATTTCCCTTGGAGTTCCTTCCCTCCCACCTTGACCTCTGCCACCCAAATTACACCATAAAGAAATGAGCTTCTTAGTTTCTGTAAGAGAAAAAGAGAAAATCTCCACGAAAAGCAAGTACCATAGGAAGAACTGAAAATTCTTCCTGACATACTCTCCTGTGAGCCAAGACATTGGGATAGCCTCGGAAAGCAAAATTAACTTAGGCAGTGAAAAGATAACAGTGCTCTTCATAAAATGCTCTGCTTTGGTTTTGAAAAGACATGTAGCTGGGGCAGTCTACATCTATGCAATCACTGCATCTAACCCACATGGCTTGCAGCCATGTCTTCCAAAATAGCATGCTCAGTGCATCTGAAAGATTTGTCTGCACATTTATTATTTGAAAGTTATGCTGTTCACACCTTGGACTTGAATCTGCAGTTTAAGAACAATGCCATATTTTTGTTCAGTTTTTATATCACCTTGTGTTCACTTCCAGTGGCAACTGCTTTTTCTACTACAGCCCACCAGGTGGCTTGTAACACCAAGTCCAAGCCAACAGCTACCTTACAGGACCAAGCATTAGTTTTTAACATAACTGGTAAGCACTGGAGAAAAAGCAGAGGAAAGGAAGAACAGAAAGAAACAAGAGTTCACAGGCACTGGTACGTCAGTACTTAATAAGAAACTTTAACCCAACAAACTGAATCCATCAACTCTCTGATACAATTCCGTTTAGCAGCTCAACCAGGGTTTCAGAGCTCCTTGCCAGTTTTAAGTGTCCTGCATTTTTGAACAGATGCTGCTGCCACACTGAGGAAGAGCAGTGATTGTACATTATCATATTCCCTCCTTTTGTTTTCATTTACTGAACCCAGAGAGATTTTCCTTCCCTTTTTTCAACTCATCTGACTTTTAAGTCGTCTTAACAGAAAAATACAAAATCGTATTGCTTCTGTTTTTGCAGTAAAGCTATTTGTGATGATGATAAGCCCATGAGCCAAGGACGACTTTCCCACCTAGCTCTTACTAAAGCAAATCTCCTTTACTTTATCTGGTCATACTCACTGGCTCTTTTCCGCTGAGCTGTCATGACTTCTGACAGGAGCACACAGGATGTTCAGTGCAGAGGGAAAAGAACTGATGTTCTCCTTCTAGAGGTAGTTTTCCTCATATTCTTTCGCTGTGCTGTGGGCCTCTTGGTAGCACAGAAAGTTCTCTGCACCTATACAGGGAAACAAGAAGAGAGCTGGAAGAGGTAAAAACATTGGAAGAGGTGATCACAAAGAACATCACAAACAGAGTAAGAAATAGAGGTGGGAATGGTTGCATTCCAACCCTCAGTGACACAGAAATGTGGGAACACTATGGTTCCAGCTAACAGCCAGTGACTAACCACAGCCTGGTCACTGTGAAGACTTTCTAAAGCTTTTAGAGTTCATAGTCTTTGCATGGGTATTTTCCAACTCAGTCAAACAGCTTTCTGAGGAGAGAATAATATGGCCAGCCAATCCCCCCTCATTTGTTAACAAGGGAAGGCAGTTCATTTCATAATTTCTTGTTCCTGGTTTAAACTAGATGCTTCCAAAGGGATAACAGTATCAACTGGTGACCCCCCCCAGACTTCAAGAAAGATAGATGCGAGAGGGCAACCTATAAGAAGGTCTGCAATTACTAGGAAAACACACACGAAATATCCAAGTTTGCTGTTCTTTTCTTCCTTCCCTTACAACAATTATCTAAGGCAGCTACTGAGACCTAACTACTAAGGATCCATGCAAATATCTGCTGTGCTTGTCTGATCAATGATTCAATAGGCAAAGAGCGGCCTTTTTTCCATGCTCATCTTTGATTTTTGCACAGAACTATGCTAAGCTTGTGTTTCTCAGATGAAAGCAAGTGATACAGTTTATGCTAAAATGACAAAACAATTTGAAAGTGAATGTGTATAACGGATAGAAGAACTTAAGCACATGGTTGACATTATTACGTTTATTTCTCTGTGAGACCTGTCTTTTCATGACACTAATCAAAAAACTGGGTCACCTCACAATGGTAATTTCCTAGGAATCTTGAAATTCGTGAGTCAATTTGATCCCTTTTTAGCTGAACATTCACTAAGCACAGCGAGGCTGGTGGAGCTCAGGTAGCTCATCAGACTTGTCATCGACTATATGTGAAGAGTTTATATCCTTAATGGGATCAAAGGTTTTATCAGTGATCCTTCGTAAATGTAAACAGATGAAATATTTTTCTATCAGCATTGATTCCACACTTGACATTTCTTCTGTTGATCAGTTAATGGTTATTGTCCATTATAAAATCGGAGACAAGGAAGGTTTATTACTTTCTTAACAACCAAGAACCATGTCAAAGAACATCCCCCACCCCTCCTTGTTTGAATCCATCTTGCAACAAATGAATATTAATAATATCATTTGCCATTGCCAAGGACCGATTTAAAATAATGCTAGTCTGGACATTATGAGGAACTTTTCAAAATAATGCATGGTGTTTTAAAATGCAGATATCCCATTAAAGTCAAATTGAAGTCAGTCAGCTAAAATCCTAGTCATCCTTCAGAAATTTAGAACTAGAAAGGTCTCCAGACAAAGATTTCTGAAATTAAAGCATCAGCAGAGAGTGTGCCATGCACTTAGCCTTTATTGCCAACACAAAATTATGCTCTTCTTTAGTGTCCTTTAGTGTTAAGTCTGAATATTCCCCTGCAGATCTATGCAATTGAGAATATTCCTGGGAATACAACACATTTCTGAAACATGCTACAGTTATCAATTAATTAAGGCTCATCATATTGTTTGGCTGTGGAATATCATTGCCATAAGGAGGAACTAAATGATGAAATTGACTTGCCTATCTTATTACAAAATCATAGCAATGCAGAAAAACAATTCTATTTCAGTGAATCACTTTTACTGGGGGGAAAAACCTACCAAAAAAAAAATCCTAGAAATAAACCATACTATTATAGGACATAGTTAAATTGTATTACAAAGGAAAAAATGTTTCAAACTCTATAAAAAACAAAGGATAAATATCTTGTTTTAAGTCAGACAGAATTTTTGATTCAACTTCGAGTGAAGGGTATTTTAGAAAATTTTGATTCACCAAAGACAAAAAATAAATCGCTCTGAACTGCATAAATTACCTGCTGCAAGAGTGACCAAACCTGGAAATACAGTAAACAATATCAATTTAAAAAGAAGAAAGGACATTTTTAACCTAGATAGGATCAGATCAGTTTCTCCAGGCAGAGCATAAGTAACTCAGTCAGGTTCATGCAAGTCACTCAGTCACAAAGGTAGAAGTGAGCCTCTGGGCTTAATATGCAAGAGTTGATCCCTTGTCCCTAAATTAGCATCAGCACTGACAGCTGGATCACCAGGAGTATGTCTACACAGCACAGTACAGGCTGTACAAAGATACTGACAGAGCACAGACCCAGGACTAGGATGGTGCTGGGCAAGTCTCTCAGCTGAGCCGGGGCAACCTTACAAGGCTGGTCAGAGCAAAAGCCATTCAGAGACACTGGACCTGCAGCAAGTCATTCAGAGATAGATGCTGGTTCTCTGCACAGGATGTTTTGCTCTGCAGACCTTTCCTGCAGAAATTACCAGCAATCCTTTGTGTTGTATTCTACAATTTATGAGTCCTGCAAAAGAACGCTGCATTCTTAGCCTGTCGCAAATCTGCATTTTGCACTGCTCTGTCTTTTTGCCTAGTAATTCCCATCAAAATCTTCATCCACTCTAGTCTGAAAATACCCAAACCTGCTTGACCTTAGATGCTAAAGAAACACCCTCTGAAAACTGATATTGTGATAAAAAACAAGTCAGCAAGTCAACAGAATGAGAAATAAAGCGGTATTGTCATCACTGAGCTGATGTACAGAACTGAAAATAAAACATAAATCAAAATGAGACTGAGGTCAACATATTATTAGGGGTCAGATTACCATTAATGTTAAATTTGAATTCAGATGAAGTTAACACTTATCTCGCAGAGTCAATGTAAAGAAAGTAGCTTTCCTCTAAATCTCCAATTGAGATCCTCTACTGATGGACTGATTGTACAAACACTTACTGCATGTACTGACGACTAATGCAGATAATATCTCTGACGCAGGGACCGTTTCCCCATTTGATGAATAAACATAGACTATTGCAGGAACAGGTCTCAGTACTGCAAGCCACTCAGAGCAGACTCTGCCTTCTTCCTCAGGCACATTGCATCCTGATGGTTTTTATGTGTTAAGAATAAACACAGATAAAGGTTTCATGCTTTGTCTTACCAGTTTGTTAATTGAACATACATATAAACATTTCTTCATTAACAAGTATCCTTCTGATTAATGCTTTGGAACTAAAAGCCATAGCCCAAAAAGCCTAAATGAAGAACATTTTTCTCACTTCTACCTTGCAGGAATGGCAGCAGTAAGACTGCCTTGCAACGCTCAGACTGCGTAACTCCAGCAAATGACCGGTTCTAATGAAACTATTGCAGCCTTGCTTACAAGATGGGAAATTTCAATTGCTACTTTGTGCACATTTTCAAAAGAGCAAAACTTAATACAGAGTTTCACTGTATTTTTTTACTGAGAAGCTGCTGGATATAAAAACCTGTCCTGTTTTCTTACCCCTCCCACTAAGTAGCCTAATTTCTGAGGTCACGGTCCTTTGCTTGCTTGCCTTCTGACTCTATGTCTTTTCTATTCTTGCAACCCTGCAGACCCACCTTCAAGTGGGTGGCCACTGTCAACTCTCTTGAGTGCTATAAAAGAAGTGACCACCTTTATTCCTCCCTGGAGCCATCTTCTGAGAAGGCATGCTTATCTAGTCACCTGCACTGGAAGGACTCCAGGCTCTATATATACTGTATACATTATATATACTGTATATGGAAAAGACTGATCAGAGCATAGGTTGTTAAAACGCTCCAGCCCATTCCTCTATCAGATTAATTTACTTGTCACATTTCAGTGGTGTGTCTCCATTACAGTTACTCTTAAGGGGTAAGGAATTATTTAATTATGCTAAAAAGCACCTATTGCTTTGATGAAGTCACTCGTCACATGCACTGCCTAGTTCTGGTGACTACCTTTCAAGGATATAAAAAATCTGCACCTTTTTCTCCTTCCTTAAAGGAGGAACATATATTTTCCATTGACACACTTGCGGATCATATTGTGTTTATATATAGCTACTAAAAGTGCATCAGGTGCTAGTAATGATCTAGAAAAAAACTCCCACATTTGAAATAGAGCTCTCTGATGGAAGTAGTTATAACAAAATCTAGTATCCAGAAAAAGCTATATGAATTCTGGTTTGAAAAAAAGATGCATACTTTAAACAGTGAAGGACACTAGTTTACCATGGTGTGTTATATTGAGATCTTTGTCATTGAGCCGTTTTTTTGATGATTTTTTTTTTTTTTTCCCCAGAATCTGAGCTAACAGAGGGGTAGGTCAGCAAGATAATTCATTAAAACAATGCATCCAACCCACAACTCATTTTGGTGGCCTTCTTTCTCCTGGGATGGACTTATTTATGCACTTGTACTAGGCACAGATAAACCAGGTTTTCTGAGAAACTGTGTCCACTGTGCATTCAGACTACAGCTCATCTTCGCACAGATTGACTGGAATGGCTGTTTTGCTGGGAAAGGGCCAGACCACATTTTCACCCTTTGTGACTAGAGTGGTTGGTTATTACAGCTCTCTCTCAAGATCAGACAGTCTCTCTAGTACAGTGAGTCAAGGCATTGCTGGACACCAGTGAAATCCCAGCAATATACAGGGATGGGTGCTTCGTAGACACTTCAGAGCATAAAGACTCAGCACTAGAGCATGAGACAAGGGTTATGCCACCTATTTACCTCACAGAGGTGTTTGAAAATAAATCAGTGTTTGCAATTACTCAGACACTAAGTTATTCAAGCTTTCTTGAAGTTATATAAGTTTTCTTGATTTAAGTTGTTTAATGAGACACAATGAACTACACAATCCAAGAAAGACAGCCAAAATCCCACCTTGACCAATAAAAGGACTGAAGTTTCATCTGCAGAAGATTATGTCTGATCTTACCACAAATGTGTTTTTATACATCCTTTTTCCAGCCCTGCCTCATCCATGACATTATTCTTCCCTTTTAACCCTCTCCCAAGCTAGGACCAGGCTGTCTTAATGTGAACCATGTATGCAACTATGAAATTCCAGCCAAAATACAGGATTCACCATTAACAGGAATACTAAAATCACCCAGCACTAAGAGCCATGTATTTATCATGCTGCACATCAGGTTATAGCACCAGTGCTCTGAGTGACAGCAAGCATAACATACTTTTCATCTCATATACCTCACACCACATAGTCACTTCCCTGTAGATGTGCTTGTGGAGATGCAGTGATACACAAGGCATGCTGGGGAATGGGGATACCCTGGATGGTCTACTCAGCTGCACATGAGGCCAAACTCCCAAAGTTTTACATTGGCTAAAATGATGATGCCTTGAAGGAGAACGGGAACAGCACTTGAATCTCAAACATCTTGTGCTCCAGGACACACCAATGATGGAACGTCACCAGAACAATTGAACTCTGTCTCCAGGACTCAAGTTCAGAACTGCACATTTTTGCATACAGATTTCCAGGAACTTGCTAGGCCTGAAACCCAGCAAGACAACAATGAGCAAGTCCAGTGCCAACTGAATGAGTCAGTGAAATCCCAGCAATATGCAGGGATGGGTGCTTTGTCCGTTATTAAATTAAGGAGACATGTAGGCTTTCTATTGATTGACAGTGCTTAGGAAGTAGGTGCTGAAAGTGAGAGTCATCTCTTGCAATGGCCAACATGTCTGTGCACATGCAGCTAATGGCAAAGGAACATTGCAGATCACTGCCTGACTATGAGACTGAAAGTGTATGAACCCTTGTAATACTCTAGGGAGTTCACGGACAAGATCTTCTTCAAGACTTGTTCCTGTGCTGGCTGAAGAACTGCTAGTTCTGAAGCATCAGTTCCCCCAAGTGGTAAAGCTGCACTGGGGAGCTGAGAGAAAAGCAATGTAAGGCTGCATGCAAGTAGTTATCTCACAGACACACCAGAGCTGATTCTAACACAGGGGAGAAATGACAGAAAGACTGATATGGGCTGGAGAAGTGCAGCAACTTCATATCTAATAATGAGACTTGCAACCCTTGGCACTGTGAAGGGAATGGGTGAGAAGTTGTCTACAAGGCTAAGACTGCTGCAAATGAAAGAAGGTGCACCTGTTAGCAAGGTGATACCAAAACACCTGAGTTTTCTAATGTAAGCCTTGTGTGCTAGGAACCGTCTATGTTAAATTCATTAAATTATAGCAACCATATCCAAAAAAATATGCAATCTTGTGGGAAAAGTTAGGGAAAAGAACTTCTGCTACTGCAATTTTTTAATCTCTCAGCTTGGTTTCCTCAATTTTTAAATTTGGCAATATACAGTGAGATCAGGAGATACGTGTGCATATCAGCAAAAGGTTGTATCAAGGGCAAAAAATTTGATGAATTGCCTAGTTACATACATTTGAAACTTGTTAGATAGAAAGCACACATAGAAAGATAAAGAATACATGTAACATTCAGAAAAGGGCGATAGTAATTTCATTAGAACACTGGAAAAAATATACTGAAAAATCAGTACACTGTTCAACCTACTCTATCAATTTCTCATCAGCATTGACCTCAATAAATTCTTGCAACTCCAGACGGCTGTTTCTTTTGTAAAGTACAGTCATCATCTCCTGACCCTTTCTTTAATGTACTTACTTTTGAAGTAGATAAAAAAAGTACAATAATGTGCTTTCAAAAAAGCAAAATAAACACATTGCCGAACTGAGCACTGGAGATTTGATTGCTTCCTTAGTGCAAGGAAAGAATCTGATTTACCAGGAAGTCAATAACTTCAGAAATGAATTGGCGTAGCATTCCACTTCAGTTCAGATAAACATCTGACTACAAGTAAAAGTCTTACCCATAGCTTCCTGCTTTGAAAAAATCATGCTGCAAATCACTCAAGAACATTTGCTTTCCACCTTTCTCTCATAAAATTTAGAATTCGTTGATTGAGTTGGGTAAAAAAATATTGCCAGAGAGGGCTCCTCCCCACATTTTTTTTTTCTACTTTCTCTTTCCCATCTCAGCTGAAATCAAAAGGGATGGATATTAAAATAATACGAGTAAAAAATCACTAACAATTTTAATTTCAAAATTAAACCTCAGTTTCTCCAATCAGCAATTTGATTCGAATTTGGTTTATGTTTTGACCATAATCCCAATGTTATGCAACTTCATCTGTCCCTGTTTAGCAAAGTTCTAGAAAACTTCTGTGATTAAATAGGTTAGTTTGGCAAGACCAAACAAAATGAGTGAATAACTGAAATATACACATGCAAGCTTGGTAGTACATAAGCTACTGACAGGTAACTGTGACTTGCTTTTTTGTCATAGGAGCTAGTTTTGCCCCATAATGATACTGACTTTTCTGTGAATTCATTTGTGTCTCCAGTCATCAGTATTTGGCTTACTCTAGCCCATAGTGGAGACAGAGAATCTCAAAAGTGCTGCAGGAATGTAAAATTAACGCATTTTGGTTAGTTTACCACACAGTCCAATGGAAAACATCTCTGCAGTTACCAGACATACGACACTTACAGATGTGTCACCCATTTTTCTGTGCAGCTCACTTCCAACAACTCAGTCATGGCTATATTGCGCAAGATGAAACTCACACTTTCAGACAGGGCATGACAGCTCTGTGGGTTTTGGCCACCATTGGTGCAAAGCACAGAATAGACGGACCCAGAAGGAGCACTTACTGGAACTTCAGAGGCATAGACATATTTGGAAGGCAACTGTCAGATTTTGCATGTGCGTGGGATGTCAGAAAAAACTGGGTTGGTGTCAGTCAAATTATCTTGTCCATCAGTCTTTTAGAAAATACACTGAAAAGCCAAAAAAGATGTTGAAAGAGATGGTGTTATTTCTTCTGTGAAATGAGAGGATGTTTTATGTAGCAAATCTGACAATGAATTTCCAACATGAAAGAATCTGCTTACTACATCTTAGCTACCTTACTTGATCCAAGGTTTTAGAATAACCTGAGACTGTCAATCAGAAAGAAAACAATATAAAAAGACCTGATAAAAACTCAGAAGTTGTATCAGGCAAAGTCAAATGAAAGCAACCAGAAGGATCAACACATCAAGTTAGCTTTTTTTTGTTGTTGTTTCTACCATCATCTGTTGCAATTCTTCCTCTAAACTGATGGCTCTAATTTGACAAGAGAAAAGAAGAAAAAAACCAAAAAAACAGTTGACTCTTAGCTCATTTGCTGAAACCCACCAGTCCAGCTGTGTCCACTGCTTCTTCAGATGTAGAAACTGATTAAGTAAAATAGCATTAGAAGAGTAACTGCCTCCTCTTGGACACAGTAGGAAGGAGGTAAGGATGGATATTTACTCCTTTCAGCAGCAAGCACCTCACTTGTCAACCTAACGCCTACTTCTCTCTATTGAGCATGCTCCTAAAAGGGCCATCTAGCCAAGACAGCTACATTTAAAAGGTATATCATTCCCCTGCAGTAAACTCACCCTTAAAATAAAAATTATCTGCCCTCAGTTTCATTGGTAATTACATTTAAATCTTTTCCTCCCAGTGCCAGCTGGCATCATACTTGTACTGCAGGTACAAATGATGCTTAAAGCCAATGAGAGACCATAAATATGGAAAATGCAGAATGACTGAGAGTTTTATGACTGAGTTTTGACAGCTAAAAATGGAGAACTTCCACACAGGAAATGCTGAAGCTGCTGGAGATATTGATATAACTTGAGACACTTGGAATAATGACAGCAGTATAATGCCAGTCTCAATAAGAAGCTAAAAAGTCTAAAGAAATAAAAGTATGAATTTCAAGACATCCTGCTATTATTTAAATGCCCTGTTTTGCCATCACGTCAAATGACAGAATAAAAGGTTGACCACAGTGAACATATTTCCCAGTAGTTCTATCAAGCTGCTTAATCACCAGGAGCAATCTCTCCATTTCCCACTTGAAAAAGGAAGTGATAACCAACATTTGGGCCACTCCTCATTTCACCAGAAGTCTCTGGTGTTTTATTAATATTTCCTGACACCACTTAATTAGATTATCTGCTTAAAAAGCTAGTTTCACCCATATCAGTATAGAAGGAACATTTTAGCAAAGCTTTCTTGTTGTGCATTTTCTCTTGGGTCAGAGAAAGAAGGAAATTTTATTTATCATCATGTACTGATCTTACTGTTCCAAAAAATATTTTCATATCAGGACACAGATGCACTTGGGGAACTTGATGAAATTAGACTTTTCAATTCTTTCAGTGGCACATCTGTACTTCATTCACCAGCACAAGTTAAACAGTAATAAATACTGAGCAAAGAATGCTCATTTGTGTTCAGATCAACAAATAAAAAATATCAGTTGCTTTTAACTACTACAGATCCCTGGAGGACTCTTCAGTTTATTTACAAACTCTCATGACTGCACTTTTCTTGTATGTCTCACATCCCAAACTTTGAGCATAACATGAAAAAACCAAACATGCTCTTCTTTCTAGGTCTAGTATCCACCTATGCATTTCAAACTCCACTTGCAATTGCCAGAGCAACTTTGAGAGCGAGATGCTATTCAGCCCAAGTAGGGGATGTTGAACTTGTTGTAGAACAGGAGCTCCCACAAATCGCTGCTGGCAGCAAGCATGAAAGATGGAGGACCTTACTGGTGAGTTTAAACAGTTAGGATTCAGACATATCGTAACAGGATACTGGGAGGCTCGCTGACTACAGTACCCTTGTAAAGAATGCAACTGAGGATAACAGATTTTTTTTTTTATTTTTTTTTTCAAATAAAATAATTCTAACACTTGTACAAAACACTTAAACTTTGACTCTTCTGACCAAAGATTAAACTCTCTTCCAAGCTTTCCTTTACATTTGTTGTCTTTAGGAAAGTAAAGGAAATGGCAATGAAGAGCCCTTACTCAATTCACTGATTCAGCCATGAGGCCTCAGTCAATCTGAGTAAAGCCTTAACTAAGTTAACAGAGAAATGTGGCATTTGGATCAGAGGCTTATACATCTGTTCTTGTTCTTGAATGGTATGTTTAATTTACCACTTCCCTGTAATCTGTAGAATTATCTTAAATCGCCCATTAGAAAGGTTAACGTTTAAAATTTAAAATAACTATTAAATTCAAAAATCCACAAATAAAATCCTTCATCTTTCATTGGATAATAATTTTAATAACCAAGTAAACCACCATAATGCCACACCAGTTATTCCATAAGATCTCTCTTGTATTATTCAGCCTACACTCATCTGTCAGTTCTTTTGTGCTCATTAACTTTAATACAGTCTATCATTCCCCTCATCTAATACCCTTTTTTTTTTCATTTTTGACATCTTTCTTAACTTTCTAAATAAAGCATTATAAGAAAAAACTATTTAGTGTATTAACACAAGCACAACCTTTTTTCCTTTGAAAATTGCACCATTTATATCTACAGTACCTTGCAGGAAACCTGAAGTATAAAGTTTGGGAAAGCAGGTTTCTCAAGGTCACAACATACCATTGCTTAAAAAAATAATATACATGCCTATGAGTACATTGGCAATTGTGCCCACTTGCCAACCTGTTTAAGGTTATATATAAAGAGAAACACAACCATGCTCTTTCACTTTACCACAACCTTAGAGTTTAGCTTTAAATCTTTTCTGAGGAAAGGCTTCCTGCAGACTTTTCACTTAAGTAGTTGTAACTACAACTGCAAAACACTGTTGACTGGTGGTCTCCAGAGACTTGTTCATTACCTGTCATTAAATGTTTTAAAGTTTGCATAATTGATCCAGCCAATAAGTCATCATTGATTTATAGGGGTCTGCACTGAAGAGTTGCTCGTTAAAAATTCATAACACTGGTATGTGTCTTTACAATCCATTAGCTGTTTACGTACTCACAGTCCTAGGATTGATTGACCTTGGACTGAGATTCTCATGGACGCTGCTTTTTTAAAAAAACAAAAAAACCCAAAAAAACCCAACAAAAACACAAACTTTTTTTTCCCTTTTTTTTTTTACACAAGTCCACAGTATAGAAAAGCAATACTTCAGCCTTCTCCCTTGACAGCTATACTTTGATTTTTTTCTTCTCCATCAAAACTGAAACTTTACTTGAAATGATGAATAAATAAAGCATACTCCATAAACAGCTTTCCACTATTATTTAAGCTTGCGAGCTGTACTCTGTTAGTCTCCTTTCCCCACCATCAGATTCAAGTGTGTAAATGTTCTAAAAGGCTTTGAATGTTTTATGATGATTTCAGGGAATGATGGAGTAATAGCTGAAGAGCGAAGCTATTAGTTTTAATATTTATATTGAGTGCTCTGAAACATTAATGTGACAGGATGTAAGATCAGAGCAGCGGGACATATTTACTTCACAACCATTGCCACGTGGCAAAAATATTTATTTTCTGAAGCTCTAAGGCCAAGTTTTTTTCACAAGAATTTAAAGTTCAGATTGACATCTATATTAGCTTCTCCTGAACTTTGAATTTATGTTTAGGAACTAAAGATTGGTTACTGTTTTGGATACAACGTACTCCATTTAGGTAGGATATTGGTAGTGCATCATGGTTTCTTTATAGAAGTTTTCCAAAGCTGATACTAGTTTACCAATTCATCTCTCCTCGTCTCCCATATCTGCTTCTCAAAGAGCACCTTAGAGAAAAGAAAAACATTCATTTGTCAATAAAGAAATGGGATGGGCTCAAGAGCAGAATCATTGTTAAAAGGTTGTTTCATATTGTCTTCCAATATTTCATGCATGAAGTAAACCAATCCTGTACGCGCCCTAAGTCATTGTGTTGGTTCTTCTGTTCGTACTAGCCAACATATTAAGGTAAGTGATCTTAATTACCAAGGGTCAAACAGTGCTCATCCCACTTGTGTGGTTCTCATGGTCTTCAGTGAACAAGTAAAGGAAGCAAGATGAGATCCCTAGGGAGAAATCTTCCTATTAGATTTGCAGAGTGGATCTGATATAAGTGGAACAAATTATGACTTATTGCTGTTACATTATGAAAATGTGGTTTCTCCAGATGCTTCCATGCTCTGTGTAAGGACTCCATAGGCTGACACCATCACCAGGAAGCAGTTCACAGATATGCAGCAGGATAAACAGTTGGGTCTATTGGGTACTGAGGTGGTTTCACCCTTTTGGCTTGCAGACAAACCCAGTCTCCTCTCTTACTCCCCTTTCCCACAGGGAGTGGGGGAGAGAATTGGAAGGAAAAGGGCAAGGAGACTCATGGGTTGAGATAAAAACAATTTACTAAATAAAATAAAATTGTAACGATAATAGTAAGAACAGAATATACAAATGAGTGATGCACAGTGCAACCAGTCACCACCTGTTGACCAATACCCAGCCTGTGCCAGCCAGTGATCCTGGAGCAGAGACAGTCCCAAAAACTGAAATCTCAGAAGAGTGAGCCTGAGTAATCCCTAAGAGAACACCCCTGATTTCTGGTCAGCCCTGGTTAATATACTGACATGATGTGACATGATATGGAATATTTCATTGGCACATCCAAACGCCAGTTTTGGGTTTTGCTATTCACTGTGCTTCTCCCTCCCAGTCCTAATGCAGCTGTGAACCAGCCAAACACAATGGCCTTGAGCTCCAGCAGCAACTAATAACATTAGTACATTATCAACGTTCTTCTCATAACAAGTCTTACACTGAAACTAAAACACACCTATTCAAGCTACTAAGAAAATTAACTATATCCTAGCAAAACCAGGACAGCTACATTTTAGACAGATGTTACAAACATATTGAACTACATCAAGCAGGCTTACAACAACAGTGGTGCTGAGCAGAAAATGGAGCACACTCCTCATTGAGACATAAATAGGTAGTCTTAGCTGAAAAAGTGAGGTTACCAGTATATTATTATATTGCTCACCAGAGTCCTCTTTATACACCCTTCTATACAGTCATAGTGCACAGGGGGTTTACATGGACTGGAGGGCTGTGAGGGAGTGGGGGGAAAAAAAGTCTCAAGGAAAGACTCAATTGCAAAGTTGACTAGAATGGTTTGTCGTGTGCTTTCCCAACCTTACCTTTCCAGGAAGACAAAGCAAGCTACCCAAAGGTCTCAGTTATCTCTCAAACATTTCATTAGCCTAAACAACTTCTGACTCAGTCCTTGGTGACCTTTCCCAGCTACCTTCCAAACCATCCCCCCAACAGAGGCAGACAATAGATATGTTCATCAGAGCATCCCTTAGTGAGTTCCAACAAGGCAGAACATGCAGTATTTTCTTCTGTAAGTATATTTCACTGATCTTCATGTCTAATAACACATAAATGTTAGTTTATCCTCCATCATTATTTTGAATATTCCACTAATTCAGTCAATCCCCTATGTTTTACAGGCATCTATAGCTAGAAGTCATCATTCTTCATCTTTCCCACATCTGATCCTGTTTTTAGCTTGCTTACATTGTTTAGAAGGCATTTCTAAATACAATTCTCCTCTTTATTAGCTGAATCATACAGTGCAAAAATTAATAGACTAGAATTTTTACACATACTTAAGGCAAAAAACAAATACTCTACCTGCACCTGTGTGTACAGCTACTCTACAACTTCTTGGCTCTCCCCATATCCATCAGAGAAAATAATTTACAAATGTTTGCTTCCACCTCTCTGCACAGAAACAGTCTTTCAAGAGTGTTAGAGGCTTCCTATAATGAAAAAAATAACAAACCAGAAATGAGCAAAGCAAGCATAGGGAGAATGATTTACACCACTGAATATGTGGGAGTTCCATTCTGACCCACATTTCCTATAGCGTTTTTGAAAGGTGGAAGGAAAATGATGAAGTCAAAGTGTTTGCTACCTCCCCCCTTGAAGAAGTCCATTGAAACACATTGCCTACCAAAGCAATTCTTGCCTCAAAGCAGATATCCCCACCACAGTGTACAAAAGGGTAAAGAAAGGAGCAGGAACTGCTATTTTAGTGCTGAGACCAAAGCAGAGGCCAAGAGGACAGCCCGTGGTGAAATTGGCACCCTGTCTTCTGCTAGGGATTTTCCTCAGGACCAGAGTATTGCACTGCACAGCCTGTAGCAATAGCACCCAAAAACTCAGTCATCTTCTCCCAAAAGAAGAACTTTCCAGCAGAAAAGGATCTGATTCTCAGTCTCCTTTGGCCAGGAGTTTCCACACAAGTGCTGGAATCAAAAATGATACCGTTTTCTCAGCAGGATGTTCACTGACAACTACCGACTCAAAAACATCAATTTTAATTTACAAATTTTACGTTCAGCAACATTTCACACTTGGAACATGGTGAAAAGTGCTTATCACCATATGAAGTTTCTGCCTGAGGTGTTGAGGGAAATGAGTGCAATTTTAGCTAAAATACGTCAAATTCACCCCTGCTATTACTCCATTAGTATTGTTTGAGTTACACCAGTGATTAATTTTGACCAAACTGGTTAATGGGGTCATTGTAAAAAAATTCTGCTTAAAAAATGGTTTATTTGCTTTTTTTTTACTTTTTTCTCATACAAAAGAGTATTACATAGCCCAAATCAGAAGTAATCTTTTGTTATTACTACACAGCTATGTTGCTATGTTATCCCACAAGCTAGCTAGCAGTGATGTACACAGCAGAGTACTGGCGTGTCCCTCATTATCAGGGATGTGACTTGATATAGTCTGTATGATATACAAATTGTGACAAGTTTGCTTTCAGAGTGTAAACTTTTAAAAACCACCATAAAGACCCCATAAAAATACAACTTTGACTAGAAAGAGATGTAAGCTGCATAATGGCTACATGGGTATTTTTCCTTGGAGATTAGGAGAAATATGACAAGTATGACTGCTATTATAGTTATATAGCATATTCCATTTAGCAGCGATAGAGCAGAACTGTGAAAGCATATCCTAAGGTATTTTCACTTCATGCATTTGACATTGATATTAGTTATTGCATTTAAGATACATTGGGCTGTTTATTGCTGACTGTTTTCTCTCACTGAGAATGTTAACCACAGCAGAGGAATATTTGATGTTACAAATTATTTAGCTTGCTACTCTTCATTTCCCTTTTAGTATGCAATTATTTGTTTGGTTTCACTGAGCAAATGAAATTTCAAGGGCATTTCAAGGAAAATAAATAAAGTACAACCCAAAAGGGGTTTTTTTGTTTGTATTCAGGAACAGTACTGAATCATGCATATGTATGAATCAACAAAATCAGGTTAGCTAAGAAATTGGAAATTGCACTCCACACTAGAGCATTTTTCTTGCTCTAGAGATCTTTGCTATAGATTTGAAGGACTAATAAAAAAATCAGCAGCGTGACTGGAACAGATGTTTTTTATGGACTTGGCTTGTTAATAGTCTTTTTAGCTTCTCCTAAGGACTTAAACCAAGTTCCTCACTTGTCCTGAATATCTGAGATGATGTTAACATTGTCAAAAATGTACACTAACAAGCAGCAGTGAAAAGCTAAGGTCTTACACATTATTATGAATAAAAATTCAAAACATTGCTGTGAATGTGATGAAACCCCAAAGCGGGAAATGTTATGAAACAAAAAGACCAAATTTTTTTGACTGTATCAAACCCATATAGTGTCATTCTCTTGAAGGGAAGATAGGTTGGTAAAATACTTCCATGCACTGTATTACATGTATTGTAAAAATAAGGGCCCATTACAACTGAAGAAATTCCCTTTATATTTAAATCATGGTTTACTTCTATATACAATGAGAACTGAAACAAAATGAGACAAATCCTCAACCACTATAAAGCAACTAGGCTTTACTGGCTCCAGCGACACTGTGTCAATTTGTATTTGTCATACAGGCTTCATGTTCTCATTCTAGTTAGTGAACTTCTGCAGATAGAATCACAGAATTGCCTAGATTGGAAAAGACCTTTAAGATCATGGAGTCCAATCATCAACCTAACACTGAGAAGTCCACAACCAAACCATGTCCCTAAGCACTATGTCTACACAACTCTTAAATACCTCCAGGGATGGGGACTCCACCACTGCCCTGGGCAACCCGTTCCAATGCCTGAGAACCCTTTCAGTAAAGAAATTCTTCCTAATATCCAATCTAAACTTCCCTTGGTGCAACTTGAGTCCATTTCCTTTTGTCCTATCACTTGTTACGTGGTTGAATGGACCAACCCCCCCCACCTCTCTACACCCTCCTTGCAAGTATTTGTAGAGAGCTTCAGGTAGTTGTGGAGAGTAGAAAAGAGAAATGAGAATAATTGGGAAAAACAGAAACCAGAGTCTGTGTCACTGACGTTTTTCTTGGCAGCACCTTTGTACCACACCACTACTCTTACGCTGCTTCACTTTTCTTAGATCACAGTTGCAAACTACAATCTTTGGCTTATTTCTGCTCTACTCTGTTTTTCTTCCTGACACTATAATAAATGCAGAGTTGTTGCAACTCCTTTCCTTGTTAATGTGGAACTTGGAAAAGTAGCCTTGACCTGAGCTGGAATAACCCCTCGATAAGATTTTATACTAGACAAAACTGATATTTTGTCTCATTTAAATAATGACAAAAACTCTGTTTCCTTATAGCTGACCAGGAGAGACCCCAGCACGTATTCTTTTATAACATTGAAAGTAAGTGTTAGTGAGACCTTCTGATTATCTGATAAGAACGCAATTAATTTGTGCCCACACTCATTAATCTTTCTTAATACATGTCAGCCCATTACATTTGATCCATGACCCCTGTCCCCAGTCTTGCATGAAAATCTCTCAGGATCAGAATCACATCATGATTTGGCATGGAGCCACCAGCTCCGGCAGTTGACTGCAAAATGCTTCAAAGCCATCAGCAATGGCAGCTGCTGTATTTATGTGCACATGCCCGAATGATAAGTTCACAGCTCCTCTAAGGCAGACTGAAAAAAGCTGGCTATTCGAAAGCCTGAATCCCATTAGAAATACAGCTGTGTCCCTACTTAGATCAAATGATTACTCATCTTTACTCTCACTTCTGTTCCCACAGACACAAGTGTCATTTGGGGTGCTGGGACAGTCTATGCAAATTCTTTCAAAAAAAATGGCTTCTGTAAATATTTGATTTAACATTAACAAATGTGCAGTAGTGCTTTGAAACCAATTGCTCTTTCACATATGGACATTCATGGATGGAGGAACAGAGGATCTAGTTACAAATCACTCATTGCAGTATACCTGGGTCCTTCCTGCTTTAACAGTTATCTCAAGGCAGAGAGGTGTCATTTTTTGTAAAAGTTTAAGCATTTAGAGTGATGAAATCACCTGGCTTGATAGTGGACACGGGCCTTTCAATGCTTTTTGGCAGCCACTAAGTTACTATCCCACTCTCAAATAGCAAGGGAAGTCCAAAGGCTCCCATTATTAGTACTCCTAGAAAATAACATGCGCATAAAACCAAGTGGCAAATCTGTGATGGCACATCCACAACCTCCTCATCCTCACATATGCAATATTTTTTAATTGAAACAAGCGTCTCTAAATCAAACTCTTTATGAATTTTCAGCCCAGACCCTTCCTTGCCATCAGTCAACACTCACTGGTAGGAGAGAGGTAAGCACTGAATCTGAGAGTGACAGAAGTTGAACAATCACAAAAACAACTCTATGCAATTTTTTAAAATGCCATTTTTGATGCCAAATGTCAAAGTGAATTTAATTAAAGCATTCTTTCCCAACTAGATCTAACTCACCTTTGTCACCAACACAGTTTGTTAAATACGTAGTCATTCGCTATACAACAGTAGTCTAAATTGTGTCACTAAAAAGGAATAGTATATCTTTTCCTGGTTAGCTGATGATGTTTCATTTGGTGCTTAACACATGAAAGACACAATACTGCTACTGCAGTAATATCCTGCAGTAAAAAAGCAGCGGCTTTTGTAAGGGTTCTTCTGAGGGGTTTTCTTAGCTCTGTGCATGGGTTTTTTACCTTTTCTTGTCTTTCTTCAACCCATAGAAACAGATAGAAAACCTTGCAATACAACTGCCAAAGACAGATCACACACAAAGTATGTGGTATTTCAAATATAAGTAACATTTTCTAAAGTTTCTAAAGAGCAACTTCAGTATTGATTTATCTGCAACCACAGTATTTCTGTTGCCCTAGCAAGCAAATGCTTGTTTTATTCTTATTAAAATGTCAAACAGGATCTTAATCTTGTCAAAGTGATTATACTGCAGCTTTAAATTATTCGGCAAAAAACTCACTCATGCAACGAAGAAGGTGGTGAGATTGTCAGATACTTACAATGCCTGATGGGCTAATTGTGAAGGGACACAGCTTAGCTGCTTGCCAGCTGCCCAGAATGGTAGCTCTCAAGGGGAAGGACAGGAAGAAAAGTTCTCATCTCTACTCTCCCTCAACAGCCACCTTTTAACATCTTCTAAAGCCATGTAATCTGTGAAGACGCAGACTAAGTTGATACTTTCCCACCTCCCTAGCATGAGGATGATCAGAGCTATATATGTCTCCCCCTTCCCTCTCTGTCCACAAATATCAGATTGTGGTTCATCATCTTTAGATGCTTGTTTCAAAGGAGAGAATAAAGCATGAGGGAATACATGTGGCTATGCTTCCAAGCTTTACTGCAGGCACTGTGGAAAGATTTCCCACTCCTCTGCTGGGAGCTTTCTCCAGCTTTAAACAGATCCCCACCATACAGACTGACAGGCTAGGATCACTAGGAAATCTGGTTTTTAAAAGAGCAGAACTCACGCAGGGATTGTCACAAATGCCACAGAATAAGCAAATTTGGACTCAACTGTCAAACTTATTGCCAGATTGTCAGAAGATCTGAATCAGGAGAATAATTTAAATGTCAAATCAAGACACTGCAAAAGCAAAATCCTGTGATTTACCGTGTTGCTCGGAGATAACATGACCTAAGGGTAAAGAGAAGAGCTGGTTGAAAAAAAGGTCTCTTTTTCAGGGGGTTAAGGAACTTTTTGTGGTAAATCCACCAAAGAAATTGGAATGTGTAGGTTTTTTTCTCAGGCAAAAAATGTGGACACTAAAAGACAAACATATTTATCACAATAATCTTTTCTCAATGGCTATCATTGTGTGATAGTCACAACTTCACAGAGGATTTTGCCTGAATAAGGACTACAGAATAATGCCCATATTGAGAAAACCATATGAACTGAACTAGGAAAAAAAAAAAAAAAAAAGGTTACAAGCTGTCATTCTGAAACTCATTTTCCCCACCATGAAGATGAACTCTTATTACCTGTGAATATGGAATTCAAATACTATTTTCAAGTTTTAAATGTAGGTAACACTTTACATTATGTGTCAGTGTGGTACCAATTACAGCATAACTGTAAATGTATTGAGAGAGAGGACTGAGCAAAAAAGTTTCATAGTATCCCAAACTTCAAGTGAAGTTCAAAAATATTTCAATTTGCTCTTCTTATACAAGTCCATATTCAGTATCCTGGGATATTTAGTCCCTTGGAAATAAGAACATTATGCTTTTAATATAACAAGCACCTACCTTGCACTTATTTTCTTCCTCACTCACTTTATGGGTGAAGATGAGATCCTCATCTATCCACTTTCTCACCTTAGTAGCTATTGCATAATTTTCTTTACCTCTAATAAGGAAAGTCTGCGTCACCTGTTACAGTGTTCTGCAAAGAGCACAGTCTGGGCAAAGGGAAGTTGAATACTGCCCTGGTTCCACAACTGATCTTCAGTCACTGTGTTTGAAGCCAGCTCTTTCTCTGGCTGCCCTATAGTGCTGTAGCTACAGTGACAGCTCTTCAGCTAGCCCACTTTTGACTAGGATAGTATCTAGCCCTCAGAAAGAGGAAAAATTGGATATGATGGTGTCAGGGAAGCTGCTTTAAAGAAAACGAAGCAAGGCTGTGCCTTAACCCCCGAGAGAAAATCTTGTAGGATTTAATATAAAAGTACAACATTACTGTAGGTATCTAACTAGTCTTTAGTGGTAAGATATATCGCTAATTTAGAAGCTGATAGCAATAACAGCCCCAGTTTTAATGAAAATAGGTATATTTTTATGGTCTTCAGAGTAGCAATTAGGACATCAAGCCATTTCCCATACTCAGTGAGGACAACGGGGAGATTCCAACACTGGTCCATTGAGAGACTTCTCCCTCCCGCTTACTGAAAGCCCAGGTATGGGCCTTGGACCTTGCCTGTAGAGCAATAGGGTGCCACGCCTGAGCTGCTGCTTTGCTGTGAAAATGTAACAGACAGACAGGTCTAAGCTACTAAACAATACAAGCTATGCTGTTCTTGAAGAAAGGAAATGAATAATCTACATTTAAACAATAAAGTAAACTTTCCTATGGAATATTTTAGCTAGATAAGCAGTTTTGAAGTTTGTTTGCTGGAGTGTGCTTTTAACCAGAATACTAAACTCCACTGTACATGAAGCATTATCGATGCAAGTTAGTTAATTAGGTGTGCTATTCTATTTTCCTCCTCATGAATGGAGCTTGTATACTGGTATCTGCCATTAACACTAAATAGGGCTTACACAACTAAAATCCCTCTGGCATTGAGGGGGGAAAAAAAGGCTTTCAGTTTCATAAATAATGGATCTGTAGCAAATTAGCATTTCATGAAAAATTAGAAAAATTAGAAAGAAAATATAATACAATTTCTATTTTATGTGCCCCAGTTTGACAGTGTATCATGTGATCCAACACACAGGTCATCTCCTGTACATCTACTACTTAATCACATAAAAAAATATTCTGTCATCTGCAGACTCAACTACTCACCTATGACTAATATCCTCTGTGACATTATGATAGTAGAAGTGCCCTTCTTCTACCAGAGCACTCTGGCACTGGGTTAATTTTCTGGTGTATGAATATTTCTGTGATTTTTTTTTTCTTGAATTGTAATAAATGCCATAACTTTTCTACTGTGAAGCATTTTGTTGTTTTTGTTTTTTTCCTGTGTATGTTATGTGACACACTTACACACAAATAGTTAATGGTTTATCTGCAGGTACAAATGTAAGCAACACTTGCCTGTTCTATTCCAATAGACACTCATATGTAAAAAGCTATAAGCCTACATTATTAAGCATGCATACTGTAGACTGTGTATAGTACACTAAGCAAGCACACACCTATTTATGACATCAAACATTTTTACCTTCTAGTTAGCTCATCTCATTCCCAATGCTTTCCAGGGTGGCCAAGACATGCAACGATCTCCACACATTTTAGCTGTACTCTGCACTAAACCTGGCTGTATTTGAACCATTCAGAGTTTTGCCATGAACCTTGGTGGAACAAGGATTAGAGCTTGTTTCTTTTGTAACAAGATGCTGAAGATCCCACCTAAACCAAGACTTCTCTATGAATTTGCCCATTATGATTAGGAATAGAGCAAGGAATAGCACAAGGCCCGTGCATGGTAGTGTGATAAAAAAGGGCAAGAAATCCTTCACACCCACATTGCCTTTCCCTTCTTTTCAGGATTCTGTATCTCAGTCTCATGGCTTTAAAACATGAAGCAAAACCTATTAACATGGGCTTTGTGTTTCCAGTGGAAGAGAAGATGTAATGCCAGCAGGAAATAAAATTCCAAGAGTCATGTTTTTGGGTTGTGCCGTATTCTGAGCCTAAATTTTGCAACAGTCTGTCTTTTTTTCTTCTTTTCTTCCTCAGTGAGTAAATACACCTTTAGAGCAGCTAGATGCAGATTAATTCTGCAGCCAGGCATACTTACAAGTCAGTATTTTTGGTCAGGAAGAAAAACAAACAACAATGACATTAATTTATAAACATAAACTCATTGAACATACTGAGACAAAAGGAAGACATTACAAATACTCTTGTTTTTATTCCATAACTCCTACCACTAGGAATTCTGATCTACTGTTCTTTTATAATAATTTCTTTAATTCTACTCTTTAAATTGTACTTTTTTCTATGTTTTTGGTGTTTTGATGCTATAAACTTAAATATCAAACAGAGATCATGATTATATTTTTTGATTCTTGATGTCTTTATTTGGCTTATCTTTAAAATTAAAAAATGATTTATGATTTCTCAATGGATCAAACAAACAAGCTGGGAAGTCAAAGGAGAAAAATAACATCCTCCCTTAGGTTGAGCAATGTGATTCCTATTTCTTCCTTACAGCTTTCTGCCTATGGGAGCATCTGTCAAGGCTGAGTCTGCACCTTCCCAGGAAAAACTCATAAATGTGTTAGAAGACATTTCATTTTGTCATCTACCTAGGCACATTGGATTGGTATGCAAATAAGACAGCACAAGAACAGACCACAGCATCAATGCTAATGCTCTAAGTGATCTTTCAGGGTAATTAGAATTTATTTCATCACACTAATTTGACATGGCAAATTAGTGAATCTAAGATAAGGGGGTTTAGTAGAGCCAGGGCACTGGTATGTACACAGAAACTTGCCAGTAAGTCCATTTGCACATAGGAGTTGTGTAACATTGCAGAGAAGTGACAATTAGTAAAAACTCTAGAAAATATCAGTTTGTTTTATTTTTAATCTGGTAACTTGATAGGCTATAGTTTCTTCTAACTGCTATCTTATAACAGTGGTTTAGAGATCTTAGCCTCTCCACCATTGAGAAGCCTTTCAAGACTCAGGATAAGCTACATGGTACTACAATTATACAAGTTTAGTCAAGTCTGGCCCAGTGGTACAGAGCAACATGCTGTGTTAGCATATGGGAATTCAAGGGGCAACTTTGCGCTTTCTGTTTCACAGAACGAGCTAGCGGAAAGCCATTCCATGTTGACAGCACAACTGAGGACAGTGGTTGGCTTCTTTTCTGCATCCTTCTGTCCCAGATTAGGCAAGCTCAGGAGGGATCCTGAACCAGAAATGAAAACTGGTCCCTGTTGCTGCACACTAATCCTGAAACTCGGAAGATTTTAAGGATGGCTTAAGCTGGCAGAAGTCTGGCAGAGGTCTGATGGAAGGTCTGGTTAAGAAAGAGGACTTGTTCGACTTACAGGGAAACAAAATCTTTAACTTCCTGATTAAAATGAAGATTTAAGACTGTTCTTAGTTTTCCTAAATAATTTGTTCTTAATATTAAGGTAAATAAATTACCTGACCTTTGATGCAACACACTGTTCGTTTGGACCTGCTGAGGTCATCAGCCAATTGAGAGTGCCTGGGTAGAGATACGATGACACATCTCAGCTGAATCACAAGCCCACACACCATCCCCAAGAGATACAGCTTCCTTTTGCATCTCACACTCCCCAAGGGAAAGGGCTGTGTAAGCCAAAGAGGGGCTGCCCTGAAATGTGGTCTACAGATCCAAGACAGAATTCCTATTCTGTGCTCCTGTGTGTTCTAACTGATTCAGAATAACGTCTATGGATATAATAGTATTAGTTGTTTATAAAATTTGCATCATATAATAAGATGCTAAGATGGGGTTTATTACTTGGAACTTTTAAGAATAATGGGGTAGAAAAAGATATATCTAGATAGGCATATTTAATCTGAATATCTGTTCACTGATAGGATGACGACCTATTTGTTCAGTTATATACTTTAGATTGCTTCTATAATTTGATGCAGTCCTGAGGATCATTTGTCTTCAGGAAATGCCAAAGGAGCCAGTCTATTTGACAGTTAAAAGGAAAAAAAATGGTACTCAAATCCAAAGCAAGTTCCTAGGGAGTGTGGAAATTCTCTCTATGGAGTCTGAACAGGATTCAGAAAGAAACAAGTAGAATAGCCAGAAATGTAAGCTGCTTCTCAAACGACGAGACATAGGTCTGAGTTTTGCACATCTCAGAGTGGCAATATCTAAAGCACTGAAAGAGAATTGATGCTAGCCAAAGCCAACCAAGGCAACCCCAGAGACTCTGGATATTGACCTTTTCTTTCCTTTTCAGATCAGGATGTGGTATCTTTGGGAGGAACATCTGCGAAGAACACCAAACCCTAACAAACCCAGAGGTTTTTTGGGCACAGGTAAAAAGTTGCCTGTAAGTATACTCCAGGAAGAAGGCAAAGGAATTCCTCTACAGAGAAAACTAATTTCTCCTCTTGGAATCACCTTTTTGGAATTTCCCACCCCCCCCCCCCCCATCCCCAAGAATTGGGTCTCACACCCCATAAGTGTAAAAATTGTAGGATGCGGAATCCCCTAGAACTTGCACAGTAGAATTGCACACCTGAGGTAGAGCCAAGCAGTATAGCGTTGAGAAAGAAAGGTACCTTTTTGTTCACCCATACTCAGAGAACCCTTCTTGATTTTAAATGTGGGCTACCTGATATTTTATAAGTATTTTCAAGGCCTATTTTAAAATTTTCAGTCTCTTTTCATTATAGGAATCACTTCCTAAGGAAAAAGATTATAATTTTGATTCTTTATCCCCAGAGAAGCTTGGACAAACAGGTACTTACACACAGAGGCAGACAGAATCTCTGTTACTTACAATAAAAATAAACTATCACCTGCTTCTGAAGGTAATCAGATACTGCTCATATTTCAAAGCTCAAGAAGTTAATACTAACTAATGCCTGTTCTGAAGATGTTTAAAAGAAATCTAATTACAATATAACTAGAAGTTGTGGAGAGATGATGGGAGAAAACATTATTCATCATAATATGTGCCATAAAAATGTGGTTTTTAGAGACACAGGAAAAGGCCATACTGTAGGGAATATTTCATGGCTAGTGGGAGGGTTAAATAAACAAATGATAATAACACCAATCAGACCTCTTTGCTTAGAGCCTGCAGAGTCAATCTGCTTCTGACTGTGGAGCTACCAACCAGCAAAGGCAAACTAATTAGACACAGTCAAACACTTAGGCAATCACACCTTGTGAATGTAAGCGTCTTCCTGTCATTTGGCAAGTCTCTCAGCTGCCTCTGAGCGTGAGACAACAAATCCCCTGCAAACAAGTTCCTCACTCTCCCTGTTAGTGAGATCTAACAGAGCACAATGGCTGGAGGTGAAAGGTGGCAGTCTAGTCAGGTAATGACATCGTCTTGAACAGCCCACATTAAAATAGTGGCACTTGTTTAGACTAGCCTATTTGCACCTACCTGCAGAGGGCCTTTTTAATGTAATTATTAGCCTCTGCAGCCCTGCTTAGGATTTGAAAATATCATTCATTTTCATCTTGCTTCAACTACTGCTGCTATCTCCTATTCAATCCCAGTCACCTCATCTCCCCACAAGTAAGTGTAGAAAAAGAAGCAGATGAGAAGAGTTTAATTAACAAGAAACAAGTTGGCAGGTGAACTGTGTGACACAACAATAAAAAAAAAAAGCCAAAAGATTTGACAATATATTCTAATCACTACCTGGCTGTAGCAGAGCTGCAGGCATTGAAATAGCTTTCTGGGGAAAAGAGAAAAGACAGCAGGAGAATGGTCTAAAACCTCTCGTGCAAAACCCAAGGGTAGGAACCAATCCTTATGAGCCTTAGAACAAATATGTAATTACCATCTTTCAAAATTGTCTTATTTTCTCAGGATTTAACTATTCACTATTGACAAAATATGACAAGTACAGTCATAAGGAGTGAGATAAGTAACCACCACCAATTCTAGCCTGAGAGACTCAGAGACACAGCTGACTGCAAAATACACAAGCCCGTATGAAGGAACTACGCAGCCACAGACCAAAGCTTCCAACCAGTTTCCTAATGAGAATCCATGTTGCACTGGAGAGGTGAAGTGAGTTATCTTACCACCCTGTGCCCTCATTCACAAAAGGTCCACCAGTAGCTATCTCAGGGTATCTCAGAGCACAAGTGCTGCATTTGCCAGATGAGTGGGGCAGGATGCATTTGAAGAGTACTCCAGCAGTATGTGGCCAGTGACAGTCAAAAAAGCTGGGGAAAGGAGGGACTGGTCCAAGCAGAGAACCTGTAACATCCATTTCCTCTTGCCATGGAAGTACAGACCTGTCCAGCATGAGTCCACTGTTCTGGGGAAGTTTTACGAAAACAAAAACTGGATGAAAGATACATGGAGGATGAAAAATAAGAATTTCTGCTTCCTTTGTAAAGAGAGTAATTTCAACCCATTTTAAGGTGATGTCAACAAGGAATAAATGATTTAGTTCTTGCCTTGTCTAGCATTAGTCTCCTCACAGAAAGGACATCTTGTTTACAAGATCAGTGTTAATTCCTAATAAAGAGAAGGCTCTCAAACAGCCTGTACAGAAGGTTTGTTCAGTGTGATGTTTTTCCTTTTGATAGATACTTTAGGTCTTATTATTTACCTTAAAAATATCCCACAAGTTTTATCAGTGAATATGATTTCTCTAGCTTTGTGCTGACAAAGTATTCAGATTAATTTCTCCAGCACACAGTGGTTTCACAGATGACTGTTGTATTATAGGTTACCCTCTTATTTGGTGCCACTGCCGAGCTTCCTGTGCTGAAGCAGTACTAGAGAGTGATAGTATGTCCCAAGCATTGCTGATACCTACTTTGTTTGTAGTTTTTTTCCTCCATCTGGCTATGATGGATGAGGGTCCTTTAACTACACTTGTTCTGTAAACTGATATTATGCATCTGACCTAAAATGACAGCTGGAATCAGGGCCACACTTAGAGATGATCATGCCCAACACAAAAATATAAGCAAGTTCTGGAGGGTGCCAGCCCTGGGTCAGTCTCAGCTTATTTGTCAATCTGCCAGTTTACTGCTCCACAGTGCTCTCTTTCCCCGACTAGCAGAAGGCACTGCTTTCAGGGGTAGTAAACGCAGCATGTTGAAAGACAAGCAGTTGGCAGGAGTCCTTATGACAGGGGTGGCAAAAGCAAGACAGGTAGCCAGATGGATATGGTGTGGCCCAAGGCAAGCACTGAAGCAAAGGAGGGAATCAAAATCAAAGGGTTACTATACCCTGATGGAAATCTCTGATTATAGAGACACTGCATAGGCAAACTATGTATACTGGAAGCTCTTATTTGTGCTCTGGTGCTACTGCAGTGTCTTGGGCAAATCTTCTTGTGCAGTGACATTCTAAGTCATTTTATATTGCTACTATTATTGCTACTCATGTCAGTTTGTCTCTGATCAGTCCATCCTCCCTTTTCCACTTGGTCTCACTTTGAGACTTGGGGGGTTCACTAGTATTCACTGATCCCCCGGGCTCTGTATTAATTTGATCTTAAACATTTGTACCACTTCCATCAGAAATTAGGACTTACACAAACTAAAATTATTGATTAGATAAAAAGCACGTTTGGCCGACAGAAGTATGATCTTTCATTAGGCTAGCTGATCAAAGTGGGGAAAATGGGCAAGCTCTCCAGCCATCATATCCTTAAGCTAGCAATATCCCATGAGACACCACAGCTACTATTACTGCAATATGCCTATTAAAAAAGAACATTGTAAATGAACTTGAGGAATTCAGTTTGAAATTTTCAAGACTAAGAGGCTGAAAATAATTTATTTGGTCTGGATAAATTATTCAGTGCTATTGCACCACTAATACTTGTTTACTTATATTTATTTATACCCACACATACACAAAGACACCCAGCCCAACACACTGTTACTTAGCTAAATATTTTAATTGTATAAAATATTAAGTGATGAATATAGTATTATCTTGCATATAATATGATCTTATTTTTCAAGCAAAGGTGACCGGGTAGTGAAGCATCAGTCTGTGTGTGAATCTCTGTTATGACATGCCACACCATGAGAAGCAGCTGCCTCACAATATTGAAACAGCCTTTGCTCACACAAGCCTGACAAAATTAGGATGTAACTGATCACTATACCTGTATCTATTTTCCTCTCACTATTGCATATCATTCTAAAGCACATTTCATACTTGCAGCTAGAGCGTCCTCACTGGCGGGTTTAGCTAGGATTTAGAGGACAAGCTAAAGGATGTGTGTGACAAAAGCATTAAAAGCACAGTCATCTGCAAAATGGGAGAGACACTGTCCATCCCTTTGACCACAGGACTGAAATAAGGGTAACTAGATAAAGTAAAGGAACCAGGATTTTGCCACAGCTGTTCACCCAGACTCTTCCCACATTTCCCTTCTGCCATCAGACCTGAATAAAGATAGAAAGGGCATTCACGGAGCAACTAATTTCCTCAGAAGATAGACACCTCCTGGACCTGGCACCAGCTGTCAGGACACCCAAACAACAAAACTTGTTCTCTTTCATTTTCTTGCAAATTGTGTTTTAAAGAAAACCGCGTTCAAAGAGGGAAACATTTCCGCAATAACGAGCAACCAAGGAGATGGCTCAAAAGAGACCTGAGGCAAATTAAAGCCCAATTTAACTTTTGCTCAATAACTTCACTTTATTTGGATGAATCATTCATATGGTGAAAAACTTCAGCTTACTACACTAGAAAACTCAATTAATAGCCAAAGTGCTTAGAGAATAGAGAAGGAGAGCACGGAGGTAAAACTCCAGTTACTGAGTCAAGAAGCAGAAGTAAAAGCCTTTTGACACAGAACATTAGAAATATTGAAGAGGAAATAGGAAGAGTTCCCTCTCAGTCCACAGCAGGAAGAATGCTTGCACAGAGGGGTTGGTGAACAGTAGGAGATAATAAACCCATGTGCAAGACTTTGGAATGGCTTGTACCACACACTGCCACTGCAGGTGGTCCCCATACGACCAGCCAAAGGCCACACGGGAAGTCTGTAGTGGAGCAGGGACAAGACAGTCAGTGCCCCAGCTGGCCCACTAGCACAGTCACCACCCTCACTGCCTCCCTAGATAGATCAGAAAGAGGGGTTTTGCCTGCCTGCTCCTGGGATCATGGAAAAGATGTTTTATCTTGGCTTGCGGACATAATTTCCCAATTGCTCTGTGCCATTCGCATAAAGACCCTTGGTGACTGGGAGTGCTTCTTATGGGTTTCTGTATCTCTGCTCTCTAGGCAGGAGGTACCAACATTATTCAGAACAGCAGCATAAAAGGGAAGTCACAACCTTGCCTTTACCACCAAGAAATGAGAAGACAGAAAAAACCTCCAGCCTTTTTCACATCATCCATTGCTTTTCTTTTGTATTTGTGTGTAACTACACAAATACCTGTTAAATACACAGGAAAGTAAGTCACATTTATCACAGTATCAGACATCACTTTTCCTCAGTTTTGAAGAACCCAGTCCATCAAAGAATCAGAAGCAAGCTGTGGGACAGAAGCAGTTTGTGAATTACAGCTTTTTCAAAAGGGAACTCAGGAAGTGAGCACTTTTGTTCTCCAGAAAACTTAAACTTAGCAACAGAAACCAAGTCCATACCTAAATTTTTCTGCTGGCTCTCTTGTTTGCTTCTTAAATGCAGAGCAAGTAATATTAGGTTCAAGTAGTAGCCACAGGAAAGGGGAAAGTGAGTAGCTGAGACTGAATGATAGCTTGATTGCTGTGTCTCTCAGGTTTTATCACATTAGAATAGGTTTAACCCTTCAAAATCTGGTCACTTATCTGCGGTAGGAAAACTGCTTTGTTGGAAAGTAAAAAAAAAAAAAAAAGCATTGGTGCATATGGTATATCATTAATAAGTCTCACACCACATAATAGGAACATTTGTACACAAATGTGTTTTTTGGGATCCAGCCAAGAGCAGAGCACCCTAGTGAATCATAATGCACAGCTAATGAGTTATTTTTGGTAAATTTGGCACTCGGAGTTAATAGAACCAATTTGTGCCCAAAAAGCTAAATCACTTATCACTTCTTTGGAGGTGCTAAATGGATCTAGAACTTCAGGATGCTGTCAATAAAAATGAAAGAAACTTGTCAAAGCTGCCTAGTAATTTGTGCTCCTCTCTACTTCCGTTTAGAACAAAGGTAAGATGTATGAGATGCTATGACAGACAGGCAGGAGTTTGTTACAGAAAGCAATGGTGCAATTTAACTGTGCTTCAGGGCTGATGCTTGTTGTCTGAGGTGGGTGACCACAAAGAAAATAGACTATTGTTTTTGGGAAACATCCAATTAAGACAGCTAGACCCAAAGCTCTGAAAAGATGTTGAATTGCCCATGTCCTAAGCATTCAGACACGGAATTTTGGTTCAGACTTCTACAGACTGCTTATAAATTCAGATATGGAATTAAATTTCACATCCTTCTGAAACAGAAGGGTATTCAATTCAAATTGAAATTGAAGGGGAGTCTGTGAGGTTAATACGAGGTTTTGGTTTGGGAACATCCCTGGTGGCAGAAAAGAAGTCAAATTATTTTCCATTTAGAGAGTATTTCATAAATTCACAAAGTCATTGCCACAGACACCAGCTGTATTTCCTATGGGAAATTCCCCTTAACACCTCCCTTTCAGGTGTAAGTTGCCATTAATGCCCTTCCTATGTTCAGCAAAGGAGCTGCATGTGGATGTGCAAAAGATAGCCCACTAAAGTTTCCACTTTAATATCCAATGAAAAATGTATTTGGGTAGGGAACTCTAGTTTTGAGTGTATAGCAATTGTCTGCATTAACCAACCAGTCTAAGTGGAGTGCACTGAATAGGAAATGAGAGTAAATCAAAAGTTAGAGCTATGCCAAACTACCTGAGTGTAATGTGGATAGCAGTGAACTGTGACTCATGTCATGTTGTGTTATGTAGCATCAAATCACTGTACAGTGTGACACAACGTAAGCAACGTGAGTGGCGTGAATGTGACACAGCACAGCCTTTTTCCCCCTCTCTCTTTCTCCTTTTTTTTTTTTTTTTTTTTTTTTAAGAACATTTTACTTTTAATCAGATAGCTGCTGTCAATTCAGATAACAGCTGCCTGACCCAAATTTTCAGCTGACTGAAGTGGACGAATACTGAAGTGTGGACTTCATATTCCAAAAAGTTAACATTCCAGACTAGCATCTGTGTGCTAAAAATACTCCTGTCTCATTCTCTTCCTCTGACTTTCTTCTTCCTCCCCTAACACTAGTTATGTTTTCTTACTGATACGGAATCAATAATTTCATTTCTATATTACAAACCTTAAAACAATACTGGCAAAAAAAAAAGTATACTGGAATTTTACTTACTGATGTTTAATTATTGATGTAGGCTTCTTTAAACATATTTGGCTCTCTGAAACAGCTCTTTAGAACTGTGTTCCATTTCTTATTGCTTACCTATTCTGTTTGTTCTCTGCCTCCCTGATCCTTTTCGATTTTCTGCAGGTTAGCAAGTGCTGCATTGTCTGCTTTTGAAATGTGTCTTTAGGCATGCTTTTGTTTGACAAGGAATGCCAAGGCTGAGCTGACAAAGTCTGTTTGAAAATCTTTTTCCAGGTATACAAGATCAGTAAGTCTGTTCAATGTATTCTGTGATTAGTATTTTTCTTCAGATATTTATATCAACATTTCAGGTTTAGTGAAAGGTGTTTTCTGAGTATACCTGTCAGTGGGAAACCTACTAAAGGTAAGTAACAGTATCATTTATATATTCAAATGTATAAATATATTCATGGTAAATAGTTGACATCTCTTTCCATATAACTTAAAAGAAAATATACCTTTAACAAGCACTCAGCCACTGTTCTTTTCACAGGTTGAAACAAATATCAACTTACAAAAGCTGTCTTTTAGGTATTTTGGCTCTAGCTCTTTACAACCAGGATCACTTTAAACATAATATTTAGATTTCTTCACCCTTTCCCCTGCAGGGGCAGGGGCACTAGGGATAATATTTGTCCTATAAGGCAAACTCTCAGGTGAAGAAAGCCCTTCTGTATTCAGACACTCCACACTCATCAATTCCAAACCTGATTTTTTTTTTTTTTTTAAACTAAAGACACATCTTTTGCCTTTTACCTCCCCAGCTGCAACACAGAGATCATGTCTTTGACAAAACAATTTGGTGAAAGCTGTACCCAAAGCCTGCCTAAAAGAGGCAAACTTAACAAAGGTGGCACAATTCAAACATGTAGATCCCTCTTTTATGAGCACATCTCCTATGTGCCATGGGATAAAATGGCCTCAAGAGGCAGCCTTCCACACTAATGGAGAAGAGAATTTTCTGAATCCTTGGAAAAAAATTACAACAGCCCCAAAACCTTCACCTTTTACTCCTACCCTCCACAGAGCTGCCATCACAAAATTCTGTTGTCACTGGCTGTCTCTGGATTAGGGCTGCAGCCTGGTACAGTCTTTGTCTTTGCATGGGGACACCTGAGCACAATGACTCCCATGTACCAGGTGGTGCTGGGATCCCAGGCAGTTCCTTCTGATCTGGAAATGAAAGTCGATACAGAAGATTTGACACTAAATGTTGATGAGTTAGCGAGGGTATGAACTGAAGGCAGAACACAGACCTAGCTGAGGGACAGAAATTTTACTGTATAACAGAATTTTCCTTCTGAGGACCACAACAAATGCTTGTTGGAAAGCAGCAGGAAAATGAGGGATTTGCAAATCTCTCCTACAGAGAGATTAAGTCTGCTCTTCTATGGTGAGATTAGGTCTGCTCTCATCTAAAATGCCAAAGAAATTCTTAAATGGGAAGAATTCTCATTTTCTTGTGATCAAAACTCTGGATAATAGAAGTGTCAAACTCTTCATTCTAAAATAAGCTACATATATTTTTAGGATGGTTTTTTTGTGTGTTTTGTTTTGTATTTTTGTTTTTCATAGAGGACTAAACCAAACACCTAAATTTGAACATGACAGAATCAAAATCTAGACTCCAATTTTGTCACCTTAACCTAAAACTGCTTTACTGTAATTATATTTTAAGATTCTCTGCTCCATTAATAAAGTTCGCACTTAAATATCGTGTACTTCCATTACACATTGTCCTTTATTAGGCAACATGGAGTCTCCTCCAGTCAGCAATAAGCAAAGCTATTCCTAAATCTATTGGATGTATTAAAATTCCACTGTCCCCTCTCTTTTCTTCCATATATCACTAAATTTTAAAGCAACATCAAGATGATAATAGGCAGCCCAATCCTACCAAGGCATGACCTTGTCAAATCATGATCAGAAGATACAAGCATGCACACTCCATGATGTTTCCCAAAGGGCAAGGTACAGAGCTGAGAAAGACCGTCAGAGCCAAGACTGGTAACTTTAAAAATATGTGTCACCTCAAAAAATGTATTTTACTTTGACTTAATTTCAATTATATTAATGCTAATAGCAAAAAATATCCATGGATATAAGAATGCATTGCACATACCTTGCCCAAAGAATGAAATAATAGGAAACGTGTGTTTTTATGTAAAAATAAAAAAACATAAATATTCTAACAGTTTTCTGCTACAGCAAAAGTAGTAATTCAGTGCATTTGAAACTGGAAAAGGATAAAAATTGATCTTAACTTCCTTATGATCTTTTGCCACAGAAAATGAAACCACTCAATTCAAACATACAGACGTTGATCTTGTTCAAAAGGTGCTTGGCTCTCTAATTACATGAGTAATTACATAAGTACCTTTCTTTAATAATTTATTAGAAATATGGGGCAAAAAGACAAAGTCTAAAAATACTAACCACATAAACTAGTGATGAACTGCTCTCTTAAAATTAAATGCTGAAATTCTTTGACTGTCTCATTTTCTAGCAGAATACAAGAAAGGAATATTTTAGTTGGTTCTCACCCTCCAGGCAAAGTAGTATAAAACCTCTGGCCTGATTCCAACCCCATTATCAAAGGACCACTCACCTAATCTAAAAAAGCAGCTCTTCATCAATTTATCATTAACAAGAGCATTACAATATAATGTA
>NW_010329700.1:42774-43557 GCF_000700745.2 Antrostomus carolinensis
AATGGGAGTCTAGAGCCACATAACAAGCATGGCAGAAGATATGCCACAGTAGCTGAAGATAATATACATATATTCCATGCAAAGAATACTGCAAATAACTTCTCTGCTGTTAGTGAGCTCTCTGCAATAGTTATTTTTTTATTATTTAATTTTAAAAGTTGAGGTCTGATTGTATTCTACAGCAACATACATGAATGTAAAATAATTAGTTGCTGACTCCCCATGAAAATGTTTTATACAATTTATTTGGCATCAGTGAAAGTATGACCCTGGCAGGTTTTTGTGGGATTTCACACGTTAGTGTTGATTCCTGTTCACTCTCTATCCCACTACATCTTGCCTCAGGAGTTCAAAAATCAGAAGCCAGGCATCCAAAGTTCAGGAGGGAGATAAGATATCACAAGATACTACACAAGTGATTTTTGGATTTTTATTCTCCTTCTGAGTATTAGGAATATTTCTTCTCAATCTAAACCCATAGCTCCATAGAGTAAACACACTATTTCTTAATTTTTAAGCACAAGCAAATTTGGACACACTTCTATGAATGTTGCACCTGAAGTTTTAAGGAAAATGTATTGTAAGGCAGGCCACAAAATCACAACTGGTGAGTGTCTTACAAGTACTTAGGCTGTGGTTCCATCAATTATCATTAATGTCATGTCATTGCTCTACTACTCCCCTTCCAGCAGAAAAAAATCAAGCCAGACCAGGGCAGGTAAGGAAGGGCTCACTAAAGCCTGCAATACAGTTGGTGACACATTTTTAAGATGACATCAGCAG
>NW_010329700.1:43577-56958 GCF_000700745.2 Antrostomus carolinensis
AACTTGCCATTGTAACATTAACCTATCAATTACGCTTGAACAAAATGGAACCAGCAGAAGGAGTTTGTACCAGCTCTGTATTTTGTATCCTGAGGCTGCAGGTTTTGGGGGATCTTTGGCAGAAGCAATGAAGCTCACTATATCACTGAAGCACGGCCTCAACAGGACTTAAAACAATAAAGAATACTTTATGGACAGAGCGAGCAAACTAGAGCTTTACAAGAAAACCAGGAAAAAAGTCTTACACCATTCATATTTCTAAAATAATTTAATCTTAAGAGAGACAATCATTGGTAAACTAATATTATGTTTCCCTAGCATATAGGTCTACTGAACTATATTGCTCTAAGGCAATTAAAAAGAGTATTTTGGACTTATCCTGTATAAATGAACTATTTTCTCTCAGCTGTAAGAAATTCATTCATTACAGGCCATACAAAATTTTCTTGTACATAAGTGAAGGTAAAAGGAATTAGGAAAAAAAAAAAAAAGCCATAAAATACCTTCAGTAAATGAACAGGTCTGATGAAGTCGTGAACTGTGTGGTATTTACGTCACTTCAATTCAGATCTAGGAGTGAAGTTATATATCCTGAAAAACATACCAAGTATTGCTATGCATAACAGTTCATCTGATCAGCAAGGCAGGTCACAGCAAACACTTCACCCCAGTGCTCTGGCTTACGGTGCAGGCTCCCCAAAGAGCAGAGACGAGTTCAAGGTTGCTACCCTGAAATTCAAAAAGTGCTGCAGGACTGGCCCCACCTACCTGTGAGACCTCCTTTCCCTTCTCTGATCATGACCTCCCATGACAGCTGTGTTCCTCCAAACAGTGAATCTGCCAGCGAACAGCATGATGGTCCTAAGAGGAGAAGACAACTTTTGGAGGAGCTGGATGTGGACTACGGACCTTCTTCCCTGAGGAAAGAAAAATAAACTCACTTGCAAACTTCAGTGCAAACCTAATCTTTCCAGGTGAACATCCCTCAATCATTTCTTCAAACAAAGCAAAAATTCTATAAAATAATCCAACTCTTTTCCTGACAGGCTGAGAAGAGACAGAGGGGAGTGCTTCATACAAAGATGCATTCACACACACACTGCTCTTAGTAACAGAAAGTGTTTTGATATTGCACTGCATGATACTACGCAAGAGCATACTGAGACCAAACAACACAGTTACAGTTTCAGGAACAGGATTAGAAGATGCACTATATTGAATCAAATGAAGTACTTGCACAGATATTTGATGCCATTGCTGTTGGCCTCTATGCATTGCCAAAAGGAACTGATATCCTGACGCACAGCTTAAACACAAAAGCAACCTTCTTTCTTAAAATATTTTGAGCATCATTGGACTGGGGATACTCACTTCCTTCCAAAGCTGCTGGTGGTCTCCACTAACAAGATTTATTTGACAATTGCTTCATATAACATGACAAATCCTTCGTTTTTTGACTATTTCTGTTCAAATGAGGAAGAACAAGACCAGGGTGGGGTGGTTACCCAAAGCCATGTCCTGTCAATATTTTCAAGATTCCTCTCCCCCTGCGCCGATGTGAGACAAAGAGGCAAAACTGAAAAAAAAAAAAAGGGCATGAGTCATGTACACCAAAAAATTTACATCAGTAGAAACTCTCCACTTTGATAATTTCATAATATTTAATTTTTATTTCAGCTTTTAAAAGACATGTTTTGTAATTCTATTCACCAGATATTTCAAACTAGACAAATGATTTCTGTCTCCAGGCCTGTCAAATCAGAATACTTAAACCCCAGAAAGCATCTTACAAGAAATTATTGGCATTTATTCATTCCTATTAACTGCTTTAATGTCAAGGAACTGACACCTTCAAGGGAAAAACCCATTTTGCCAGAAAATTCCCAGCCAAACCAGCAAACAGCACCCTTCTAGAAGGTCTCAAGAAAACATTCTGAGCAGTTTTCCCTGAGGGATTGTTCTGTTAATGTTGGACATTAATTTCCACATGTGACAATGTCAGGTCAAAGCTGTTGAGAAGATACACAGAGGACTTCCCTCCACATGCCACCGCAGAGCCCCTAGGCTGCATCCCACTCCATGAAGGTGTGGGGAAATGCACAGCTTGCAGCACCTCCACAGGAAGAGCCCAATTTCAGAAAATGCAGCATCTGTACCGCTTAGATAAGCTATCTGACCACAGAAACCACAAGAGCAGCAGCAAAGGAGGAGAACTGGGCTGAGAAGCTGTAGGAACAGCAGTAGGAGATGGGGATAAAGGTTACTGAAGGTCAAGTACAGCCAGTGCATCGCTGCTGGCATGAAATTGCTGCTGCATTCCAGGAAATCATTCCCTCTCATCTTCCTGAGCCTGTCACATCCTATTTTGCCTACTGGTTCCTCTTCAAGGTGTTTGTCTTATTTGTCTCCTTGGGTTTGCTATTTATCTCCATTTATTCTCAGCATAATTTGAGGCTCGTTGTTTGAATCCTGTGACTGGTGGGCAGGCAGGGGAGAGCTAACCTGTGTAATGATCTGGAGAATCTACGTGGGAAGGAGAGAGAGCAAGATTAGTAGAAGTGATTACGGCAGGAGTTGTGATGGGAATATCATTTCACCAGAGCGAGCAGTGGGGGACCAGCTGGCCTGTGTCTTGTCGTTTTTGCAGAGAAAACTGCAAGAGCCACATTACTCTGTGTGAGCTGTGTCCGGGAGCGATAAAATTACCTCCTGATGAATAAGCTGGAAAGTTGTCTGAAATAAAGTTTAGGAAGCACTAACATACCTCACGCAATTCTAGCTTTACAGGAATGTATGTTAGATAATTAGCACCAATGGGTAAGAGGCATGAACGCTCATACATCGAAAGTAAAGCATTAGCATATATTTAGCAGATTACAGTTAAATTTATCATGAGCTACCTGTCTCTGCTGAAACAGTTCTTACAGCAGGAAACTTGGTCCCCCTTTGGAAAAGAAAAAAAAGTATTAAGACCTTACATTTGGCTTGCTGGGAGCTCTTTCAAAGAAACCAAAAGCTCACTATTCACAAATGAACTTTGCAAAAACCTCTATCACCAGCCTTGGGCCTACGTATTGGTGGCACGGTGCTGGGAGGGCTGCAGGGACAGCCTCTGTGAGGAGAGGCTGGGCTGCCCCGTGTCAGACACGGCCGGCTCTAGCTGACCCACCGCAGCCACTGCTGAGTCCCTCAGCCACTTGTGGAGCACCTCTGGGAAAACATATTTAAAGAAAGGGCAGAAAGTGCTGGGTGGAGGGGAAGAGGGAATGGAAGGAGAAACAACAGAGGAAACACCAAGGTCAGAGGAAGAGGTGCTCCATTGCAGAGCAGATACCCACTGCAGCCCTAGAGAGCCCCCTATGGAGCAGACAGACACTCCTGAGAGTACTGCAGCCCTAGAGAGCCCACTCTGGAGCAGAGGAAAGGTGTGAGGAGGAAGGAAAAGCAGAAGAGAACTGTGATGGACTGATCTCAACACCCATCCCTGCTGCACCACTGTGGGTGAGTATAGAGGAATCTGAAGCAAAGCTGAGCCTAGGAAATAGGGAGGAAAGTTGTTGTTTTAATATTTGTTTTTCTGCTTCCCATTCCCATTCCCGTTGACAATTAAATATTTATTTTAACTGGCAATAATTTTTTATTTTAACTGTTAATTTTTCCCCAAGTTGCGTCAAATATTTGAATGAGATTGGCTCCTAAGTCCTGTCAAACTTAGGACTCAATGTCTACATCTTCACTATAGAACAAGTGTAGATGGATCTGGAGCAACCTGCCTTCTCCAGAGGCAAGATATGAAGTCAGCTCATTAGCCATGCCTTGCATCTGCAACAGGAGCTAAACTTCCTATGAATTACACTCTGCTACATCTTGCATTCATGAGACAGCTCCTGCCTCCTCTTGACATCTTGCCCTGGGTGAACTATCTCTGGCCCTAGTCATGATTATAATATCTTCTAATTTTAGCATTCTAATATGTCAATATTTGCACTGTGCAGGTCTTTAATTCTGATGCTAATAATTTACTAGTTAATAGGAATCTCCTGGGTAAATGACTTAATTATATTAAATTTGTTTCCTGGATATCTCAGCCATTGTAACGTTTGTAAAACAATTCACATTAAGAGTGCCCCGTTTTTCACCCAAGCGTGCTTTTTTAATTTCTTCATCTGCTTATTTAAGAAAATACTTTTAAGTTATTGTTGAACTAAGGAGAAAATAATCCCTCTACATATTCAAAGGAGAAAAGCTCAGAACCTCAAACCACACTTTTTCGTCTACACAGTTCTAGAAATAATACTATATTTTGAGTGTTATAGTTTCATCTACATTGCAAAGCCTAAGTAAAAAACAGTTGCATCTACTGAGAACAAAAATGAGAAGGAATAAGAGGAATAATAAATGCTACCAGGAAAAGACAAAAAACTAAGTATAAATGGAAGTAAGCTACAGCTAAACTGCCTGTAACATTACTCACAGATGGAATACTTGTACATACTATGATGTATAAAATCTGTAATTAAATTTTAAAAGAAATTCTTAAAACAAGGAAATTTGCCATTAAAGGAGGAGAAAGATGTTGAGATTTGAGAATACAGTAACTCTACTGGTATCTTGGAATCCTTTTTTCTTCAGGAGTCATTTAAATTCCTGTCTTTGATAAAGGCAGAGCTGTTTCATAGACTGACTAATGCTGCTCATGTTGTTACAAGAGTATTTGCAGATGATATTTTTAAAAGGGATATAAAGAAAAGCATTTTTGAGGAACAAATCTTGTTTCTCTTCACATACTTGGACTATGCAGTTCTCTTATTCAGAACGCAGAAGAGGAAACCTGAATTTAACTCAAGAAGTCAATGTTTCTTTGTGATATGGTTAGGATACACCACCAGGAGTTAGGAAATTGAAGAGGTCATGTATCTGACACTGAAAAGCACTTCTGCACCTGCTTAAAACTCATATACTGATCACAGTGGGATCTTGCACAAACAAAATAATCAGGATCAGAGGCAACAAGGGAGTTTCTGGATAAATCCAGACAGAAAGGCCATACAAGAACACCCTCTTGCCAAGCTGCTGAGGAAGCAAAATAAAGTTGAGGCTTCTGTTTTCATACCAATTTAACTATATAAAACCAAATGACCCAGTGAGAAAGACAGGCACAGGGATCCACTCTGAGTAACCAGCAGACTGGAGAGTAAAAAACTAACATGAGACATGGAAGAGGCCCTGGTCTTGATCTGGCAAAATAGCCTCTTTCCTCCTCTTAATTTTTTAAGGTTTTGGGTCACCCGAAGGCAGGACAGGAAATGCATTTGCCATCCAGCTGTTCACACTACCAGGATGAATCTGTGAGAGCTGTAGAAACACTTAATAGAGGTGCCTTGGAGGGAATGAAAATGCTGCAGACAGGGAATATGGTAGGAGACAAAGAACAGGATCCTCGCATTCATTTTACAATGTTCACTCCCCTAGAAACGGGGAATGACAAGCAAAACAGCATAAAGAGTAACAACAGATTTTCTGCGTTGTTAAACACTATGAATACAAGAATTGAAACGTTCTTTTCTCTCTTTGATTCATCCAGTTGCACCTCTTTTAGATAGAGAGGAAATGCAAAACAAACATGAGTATTCATTCTGACTTGCATGATTATTAGTGTGAGTTGAGAAAATCCAGCTCTTCTGAGCCGAGTTCTGTTCCTTGTTTTTCCTGACCACTGGGCATTACAGTCCTGTTACACTCAGAATTATTGAGGGTAGAACAACATTCAAGAACAGAGAGGCCTACTTGAGGTCAGAGTGATATTTATTCCTCCAGAGTTTATATGTAACATTTGTCCTATTTTGTTTGCTCGTTTTCTCATATTTTTTACTACAATTGAAAAATATTATATATTTACAGAATGGTTTTTCAAACATCTGCATTACCTAAACAAATTGAATTTTTCGTACTTAGAAAGAATACTAGATATTCTTCAAGAGCTACGATAGGCACATACAAGTACCAGCATATGCAGGATGCCCCAGGGACAATGGTGATGCAAGGTTTGAGTATGAGATATGACACCAAACCAGAACTGGGATTCAAATACAGGCTTGGTACCCGCAAAATCTAAGTGAGCGCTGGATAACTTTGCAGAAGAACAGGAAACTGGTTGCTTCTGAATAAATGATCATTACTTGAAGCTGCTGGAGAACAATAACCAATGAAAAGCTAGACCCAGTTTAGTCCAGATTTGAAAAACTTTATAAATTTCATTCCCAACACCTGTTTGGTCATGTTTCAGCTTTGGCTGTGAAAGTTTTGCAGAACCTTAAAAAAAAAAAAAACCAGCCCATTCCCTCCAACCTATATTTTGTAACAGAACACAATCTTTATGGATTCAATAAATTATTCATGGAGTAGACAATATTACTACTAGACCCTGGGGTCTTGGGCTCCCCACATGTAAAAGATCTAACTCTACACAATCAATCCAGCAGGATAACTCTGTTATACTCTACTTAACCCAGATTGCCTAACAGGGTTTGAAAATGGATTAGTGGATGATGAGCTTGTTTTAAAAGTGATATCTCCCAGAAAAGCAGAGGATAATTCCTACTAGCTGGTTGAAGAAAGAAAATGATCCTAGGTTGGAAAGAAACTTTTCACATGTTCTCTTAACTAGCTAGACACTAACACATGCAATGACTAGAGACATGGGAGAAGCTAAGCATCAAAACAAGCATCAATCAGAAACATTCCCACTAAGCAATAATGTTCTTGGGCTCTTAGAGAGTAGAAAGAATCTAGACTGACAAGAGGGTATAAAAACTGGCTTATTCTTCCAAATTATCTGGGTATTATCTATGAAGGGGCAAGCAAGTTTCCTGGAATGGCTAAAACTCATCATTGCAGCAGCTCCCATGACTAATACTGATATGTTGAGGATATCCTAACACACTTTTAATTACAGAGAGAGGCATAAAGCTAAAAGCATTTCTAGACACCAAATGTTTCATTGCTCTTCATATTTGGTGACTACAAGACAACAAAAAAACCCCAGCAGAATTTACTACCTATAACCATGGGTTCAATTTTTATTTATCACAGAAATCGCTGCTCACAATCAAAGCATTGTAGTATGGTCATTTTATACTTTGCACTTGTCAAGATAGCTCTCTTTTTCTTGCTTGCATGCATTTTATTTGTTTATAATATTCCCTTGAAATAGAGAAAATGGCTGAAAATAGCTCCAGATTGGATTGAACAGAGAAAAGGAAAAGCATAAGACAACATACCTCTACATGGAGACATCACTGAAGCCCATCAAGCAGATCAGAGATGTGCTCTTCTGGGAGGTCGAAGAGGAAGCCCTATTTTCTTTAATATGCTACCAGCCATCTAGCCTCAATGGTGCCAAGGTTGGAGTCAGGAGTGTTCTGCAGAAGACAACTTATGAATATTCACTCAAATTGGGGAAAAAAAAATTTAAAAAATCACATGCTTCCTGCTTACTCTTGAGAAATATTCTAGATCTGTACTATGACACACTTCTGACCAAACAGTAGTGTTAAAAAAATACAATAGAATGTCCAGTGAACAAGAGTTTTGAATTTACAACCGAAAAAGTACATCACAAAATCTGATGTCAAGACTTACAATATTCCAGACAGACAACAGAGACATATTCTGAAGTTCCTATGCATCTACTGAAAACAGTTCATATTTTGAATATCAAATCTTCACAGCAAACTGTTCATAGTCAAGCCCTAGGCTGAAAGATGTTCTCATAAAACATTAGTTGAATAAATTCAAACTCACATATTTCGGTATCCAGTATAGTACTTCGTAAGAACACTATCTACCACTGAAACACATGGTCACTCCAGGGTTCTGTGAAAACAGACAGAGCTCCAGAACTCACAACATTTTACACTGGTGTAATATATCTCTCTTGTTAACAAAATGGCAGCATGACAAATATAACGCAGGAGTACTGCTTGGCCCCCTTTGCTTAGCACATTTTCTCTCCTTTTATTCTTCAGTACTTTTTCTCCAACATTTTTTGTTTTCTGTACTGCTACCTGGCTCTTCCCTTTCAGACAGCCTCTTCCTGACAGTTATCAGGGTTTAACATACTGTACTAGGAGGCTCGTGAATATTGCTCTTTGATTTTTCGTGCTTTATGATGAATGGCTAGGAAACGTTGCTGTAGAAAAAAAAAAGGGGGGGGGAAGAAAAATAGTTTCTGAAAACCTTTGTACTATTGAATTCTGCCTGCAAACTCTCCAGCATTGAATCGCTTTGCTACAGGACTGTCACTCTGCATGCTAGATGTAATAAACCTTCCTCCTCAGCCCCCCAAAAGAGCAAAGTATAATGTGGAAGAAATAAGAGAGTATAAACCTTAAGTTTGATTAGGATGTGTCCTTTCTTGCATTTTTCCTTCTTGATTTTTTACTCATTTTTTCAAAAGTCTTCCCAGATGTGTTTAAATTTGAGTTACTTTGCGTCTTGAATCCTTTGTGACTTCACAACAGTACTCCACATCTTTTTTCATTACCTAAATAAAAGCAGTGAAGCAAGAATTAAAATGTTGGACCCTGGATTAACAAAAAGTATTCAGCTCAGTAAAGAAATATGCTATCTTCTACTACATTTAGCAATCTAGACAAAATACGGGGTGGAAAATCCACCAGGAGGAAAGAGAAGAGGAGCACGTCTAGAATAGAAATGGGAAAGTCTGCCCAACTGCACATTTCTAGGAGGTAACTGATGGGTTCCCTCCAGAGGTACTCCTACCTCTGGGTTTTTTCAAGGGTGTCATCTTTGACTAGTGAAATTCAAAGAATTTATAAACTTATCCAGGGTTTCAAGAGCATACAGGTGAAATACATCCCCAGAGGACCAGATTTAGTCCTTCACAACTGGGCAGAGCGTATGCAGCAGGCTCCACACCTTCTAGAAGCCTTGGCAACATATTTGTACCTGGGAAATTCCAGGCAGGAGCAGAGCTGCATTGTTACTGCATGCTGCCATCACATCCACACAGCTGGAAATCCAGCCTGAAATCACAGCTGATGACCCTTCTGCAATACCCTGCAGAGCAGCAAGGATCCCCACAGGTGAGACTAGCTCTTGATGACACTTCTGTAGGTGACAAAGTCAGTGTGGCTCCCCAGCAAGTTCCTTTCTTTCTCCCATCGGGCAATCCCACGGTACTCAGCAATGGCTGCAGGTGTGGAGCATCTTCAGAGGAGCAGAGCACTGGTTGGTCCGTGGGGGATAAGCAAACAATTTTTTTTTACTCCCCTCTCCCCATGAAAAACAAGCTCCCTGTCCTCATTGCTTGGTGAGAAAATAGTCCAGAATTGTGAACACAAATATCATGCAGCAAAGTTTACGTTCTGTATTTTTAATTCTTTCTAAGGCATTAAGTCAAAGTACATATAGCATGCCAGGACACACTGCTGGTTCAAATGTGAAAGCAATTTTCTATGAACATACACATCCAAGGCCTTAACCAGGGGGGGCCTCAGAGAAGTCTATCAAGCACTGCTAATGTCAGGGAAGGAATTAAACCAGCTTCCATCAACTGAGGACCATGTTCTTAGAGTTAGATGTCAGTCCTCTCTACTGCTCCCATAACCTTAAAAATACTCTTTTTCTCCTTCTTCTGTTTCTAAATGCCATAATTTCCCAGTCTGGACTAACGAAATACACAGAAGCTGATGGTCCCTGCCACAGAGGGACAACAGGCTATAAGTAGTAACAAAGAGCACAGCAGCAAATGCCAACAAGGGAAGGAAAATAAGTATTTCTGGGTGAACTCACTTCTGGATGAAAGTTCAGATCTATCAATTTCACCTTGCTAAGCTTCCTTGAATTATAAGCTTCAACTCCAGAATAGTTTAGCAGTCACAGGGGTGACTTTACAGCATTCCACTTTCCCTAGCTTCTTCAGCATGGTAGAAAAATACAGAACCCCACATTTCAAAGTATGGTACAGTGTTTGCTAGCTTCTTGCAATTCTCAGTCTCCAGTTCCAGCATGTTTCTGTACCCTTCTTACTAACTGGTTGCAACACAAAGAACTACACAAGCTCATATATGCCTAGGAACAAGCAAAAGCTACGACTTAATCTTGAAGGTATACATGCTAAAAAATTAAAGTAGTTTGAACAGGATGAAAAAAAACCCAAAAAACCACAACACTTTTTTAACTTTAATAACCAACCATAGCTAATACTCCTCTGCCAAGGGGACCTATGCACCAAATTCCTATTTATCAGATGGAAGACGAAGTAATATGGAAAATGTAAACAGGTTGTTGGAGCACCACCCTCCAATTATGAGACATGGCTGTCACCATGTGTCTGTGCACATCTACATTCAGACCAGAACTTGCACAAGAAAATTAGCATCACTCCCCCCATTGAGACCTGCCGATTTCCCTGCTGACCCACAAGTGGAGAAAACTACCAAAAATCAAACAGAAAAACGGCATTTTATACTGCATGACCACACAGCAGGCACTCACAGCGTGCACCAGTATAGTACCAGTTACACTCAGCTAGTGTCATGTACATAATAGTGCTTTCACCAAAGCTAACTGATAAAGAGCAAAAGTTAGCTGGAAGATACATCAGTACTCTCGAGTCCTTACTGACCATTGTGTTAAAACACTCCACACAGAAACGTGTTATTTCACTAAGAAGCCACTTTGCCCTGTGAAATTAGAGTGCCAGAGTCTCAGATGAACACATGGCTCTTGGCTGTAAGGTCACGATTTCTTTCTTGCTAAGTCCAACTTTCCTCTGTTGTACCAGATCATCTGGTGGATTTAATGGGATGTGTGGCATTTTGATTTTTCCTGAGAGCGTACTACATTTATAGGCAAGAAATACTGTTTTGCTATTTTTTCTTTTCCCGGCAGCTCTGTAAAATAGCTCCACCTTTTAGGGGTCTGTACTGAATTTTTTAATACTACAGAGAATCCTTGATTTGCAAAGGAATGCTCAGAATAGAAGAGGCTTCCTTTGCAACAACCCCCCACTCTTCAACTTTTGTAAAGTTCTGTTCATGAAGTTCCAAAACACACTGTTTTAGAGGCAAAGTGTTGAGAAAGCTTAACATTAAGTTAATCTTTTTTTCCTTTGTTCTGGAGTATGCATTTTGGGGCAGGGTTGTTAAGCAAGGAAAATAACAAAAGATAATCTACAGAAAAGGTCATTTTCTGTCAGGAGTTTTGGTTCATACCCATTAAATTCTCACATGAAGCTTGTTTTATTGTTTGCTTGTTTTAAAACTAGAAACAACATTCAGTTCCATATTCAGAATTTATATGTCATGTTTCCGCCTAAAGCATATTTTTACAGTTAAGTTATAAACCCTTAACTTAAGAATTTATCATCAAAAAAATACACAACCCCCTAGTAAAAGCATTGCAAACAACATCACTATAATGATAGAAGAATACTAAGTGATATCATTCTCTTCAAGACATTGCCAACACATTTTGTGTTCACTACCTGCAATTAAAGGTCTATCTTTTTTAATAACAACATATTAATGAGAATTCTGCCGGTACTTTTGTAGCTTCCAAAATATTATTAAAATAAATAAGTTCAGGGGGAGAAAGGGTAACACAAACAGGGAAACAAACTGTTTCACAACTATAAAAGCCCATGACAATAGACAGTTCAATTTTAATATAAACCTGAATTTCTTAATACAGGTTACCCAGAGCAGGAGACAAGTTCTGTATTAATCTGATTTAACATACCCACCTGGGAATACTGAGCATCCAGAACATTATACTCTGTAACCTCTAGGAGCATTCTAATGAACTGGGGGAGCAAGATTAAACTAAAATAAATACATATTTATTTTATTTTATTTTAAGTATGACAGAGGGGCAGCAAGAAGACTTGTACTGGTAGTAGGTTGCTTTTTTTTTTTTTTTCAGTCTCTTCATTACTCACTACGAATGAGTTAGCTAATTGCTAAATAACAAAAAAGACACTAATTAGAGTAGTGGCTTTGACATCTGTGTATTCTAAGTTAAAACTTAATTAGAAGTTAAAACTATGTTGTTTTATTGATGCGTACGTAATATTTTTAGCCCTTTAAACATTAAATGGAGGTTCACTTAGGAAGGGACATTACAATGAAACATTTAAACACACTGCTAAATTTTCTCCTCTAGTTAGTGATACTTGCCTTTCTCCTGACACAGTCACTAGCAAAAAAAAAGAGCAAAATGAGAAGCTTGCCAAACATGAGTAAATATTTCCACCTTCTTTCTAGAGTAAATTATTGTCTCTGAATTGCCACTCTTCTTATTCCAGTTTTATTCTTTTCATTCGTTGGCAAGGGAATTCATATGCTCCAGCCCCCTTCCTCCCCCTCAACATTGATACTCTGCTAATAAACTCTTACTGCCTTTTTCTATCTATCAAAACCACTGCATAAATCACTGCCTAGGAATCCTCACCACTCAGACACACATACTGCTGACCCCCCCCGGGAACAGTGAACAGAATCCTGTGCCAATCAGCAATTATAACATAATGGTACTAAAAAGCCTGAACCTGGGAGTTATCCAGTTACTCTGCCAACCCTTGCAGGACTCTTTCATGTGCCTGGGAATTAAGTAATTAACAGACTAATTTATTGTTCAGTATAAAGGACTTCCATCTTGCTAGTCTCGTTTGACATCAACAAATTCATCACCTCATCAGAAGATGCCAGTTGTTCATCCTCATTTCCAAAAAATAAAGGAATCCAGTAAAACTGGTTTATAGCTCAAGTTTGCTTGGGAAAAAAAAAAAAAAAAAAAAATCACTGTCACAATTTGAGTATTGTCCTCCAATGCAAAGACACATGCCTTATTTTCTAGAGCACCCTTAAATAAAGGGAGATCTAAATTCACAAGACCTGGAGAAGACAAAGCTGTAATTAAAGTAGGCTGTGGATACACTGATGCTCCTCACTCTGCAAAGTAAAGGATGAATCTGGTTTTAACCTGATGACTAATTTCACTGACCATCATATAAACTGGATCAGGAGAGGTTATATTAGTGGAAGTGATGACTGCAACATTATAGCAGTCATCGTGTTCAAGGGGAAATTGTGTTCAACTTCATGGATTAAACTCTGGTGGAGAACAACTTTCTGCCTCTGTGCTCTAGGTATTTTCTTCCAGAATAAGGAAGTCTGCCTTAAGTTGGTCTTTGCAGAATCTGGAGGCGGGAATCATCCAGATTTGCAATGTAGAAAATAAAAAACCCAAATCATCTAAGGTTAGGGAATAAGGAGCGTGCACTAGAGATGTGAAATCTCCTTCGCTGAAGATTTTTAAAGAACAAATAGGATAAGCACCTGTTGGGAACGAGCCA
>NW_010329700.1:56991-80376 GCF_000700745.2 Antrostomus carolinensis
GGTTCTCTTGAGACCACTCTGACTCAGACACTTTCAGGATTTTAATATTTACAATGTTGTTCCTGTACCCCTCCTGATATAGTCACATCACTCAAATGAGTCTCATCAGCCAAAGTATAAAACACGGCAAAACAACCCCATGACTCTGGGTTGTTATGGAGCAAAACAAAGAATCAAAAGAATACTGTTGGGACTGAGAGGGCTGATCAGCCTGCAAGGTGGCAAGGAAGGTGCATTTACCAAAAAATAAGCAATTGTAGAACTCCCTGAGAGGTTCTGAAGACTAAGCCATGCTGTCCTGGCTTTGACAGAGAATTTCCTTTACGCTTCTTGGTGGGGGAGGCAAAAAGGAGCCTAAAGAATGGTGGGTTTGTTAAATCTAGAAAGAAAATTTATTAAAAGTGAAAATGCAGAAGATCATATCATTAATAAAAACCTGGCTGAAAAGTTGTATTGAAGGATAACACAGAGAAAAATAATTATATCAATTCGTAATACGCCATGCAAGTATTTTTAATGAACTTTATTTGAGCCCATAGCTCAAATCCTGACATTTATTATTTCAATGATTTCAGATGCTCTTTCCAGGATTTCTGTGAAAAAAGGAAGCCATTTTCAAACCTTGAAACAAATTGGCTCCCATATGTAATTTTAAATTGCCCATCACCCTGCAGGAGGATTCAAGCAAAATTGAAGGCCATCTTGATGAATAATCAAGGTAAATTTGTCACATTTTTTACTATGCTGCATACTTTCAGAGTTTCAGAAAAAGATCCACATAATTAGTTTAGCTTACCGGGAAAAAAAAAAAAAAAAGTTGAATGACAAGGTCAGGCTCTTGCCCTTTCAGTAAATTAGAGAAGATTGCCATAAATTGCATAATATAATGAAACACCAATTTGCATATTTGCTGCTATATTAAAAGGGATCAGTTTTAGCTCGCAAAGCAGAACAAATAAAAACATGCATTTTAATAACTCAAATTACTCCCAGGAAGTGACCCTCAGCAGAAAGCCTGATTATCACTACTTAATTAGAAGCCTTGGAAATCTAAATCCTCCTTTAAATCCTATTCTGTGTACAGTGAAAGATGAAGCCGTGAATTTTGTCTTAGATTCAATATTTACTCTTTACTAATATGTTTGCAGGGGAGACTTCCCAAGCATTATGAAGACATGCAAAAAAAATTAATATTCAAAGAAAGAGTGCATAAAACCTGTGTTGGCTTGCAGGTGCAAAGCAATTAACAAGCTGGCATTTGCAGTACTTTTAATTAATTAATTAAAAATTCAAAGCTGACTTTCATTTCTTTAAATGTTTGAACATTTTATCCATCAATAATGAACCAATACTTACTGCTGTGCTACAACAGCTGGTAAATGAAAAACTTAGTCCAACACTGTAAAAAAGTGCATAGGAATTTCACATTTTGCTTTCTCCTTGCAATTTAAAAATGCAATAGCATTTGAAACCCTGTATGATATGGAGGGAGATCTTGTGTGTCTGCTTAGCTGTAAAAATAAACTGCATTCTATACTACAGCTCAACTTAGGACAGGAATTAAAATCAAAAGTTTCAGTATAAAATGTATTTTGGTTTAATTTTTAATTTAAGTTAAAAAAATAAATTCTGTTTGCTTTGGCAAGTTAAAGGCTTTTACTTCTGCCCTGATCTCTAAAGGTTAAAATTATACTATAAAATGAGATTTCGAGTAATTTCTAAATGCTTGCAAATGATAAATAGTCAGAGAAAGGTGCTGTGATTACATTTACACATTGATATCACTTGAATGATAAATGTATTGTTTTAAGCAGAAAGATTTTGGTCAGTATATATTTAAAAGACACTACCATTAATATACTTTAATTAAAACATAAATACTACATTGCTACCTCACTAGGCATTCACTCAGCTGGAACTAACTGTATTTGCTTAATCTACAATTTTAGATGTATTAGCAAAAATAAATGTTGGTGAATGTAAGAGCCTGATTACATATCTTGGGTAAATTGGTGATAATGAGTCAAGAGACTTTGTGTTCATTCACATATATTAGAATAAGAATCATTATGAAATTAAAGCTAAGATTAATCCTGCTAATGACACCATGGAGCATCTGGGAATAAGATAACCCAGATGTCAAATTCACTGTGATACTGTGCTGCTATTTGATAGAGTAACCCCTTGAAGTGTTCTTCTAAGGCAGCTAGCTGGTACCCTACAGTCCCAGCACTTGAAATGCAAATGAGTGACAAGATAGACTAATAATGAGAGCAGATTCTAGCAGTAAGGAAAATGAATAAATTAAAAAAAAAAAAAAACCCTGAACCACTGATAAGAACAAGCAGCAGGCAACCCAATGTCCTCAATTAGGGTGGATGACATCTGCAGTGTATTTCTCTCTAATAAAGCCCTCACTCTGTATTCCAAAGCACACGATTCTAACACTGTTAACATTTTAATGTCTTGGGCGTGCATGGTAACATTAATTACAAGATGATTTGGATGACTTCTGAATCTCTTTTATGTCTTCCACTGAGTAAAAATCTGAGTTGCAGCTTTGATATCATAAATAAAATGTAGAGACCTGCCAAGCATTAAAGCTCTCCTGAAGTAACTCAGATCTGCTAAGTTACATTAAACCTTTATAGCTAAGTAAAGAGCATTCTCTATGAATTTAAAGAGGGTCAGTGTCTATACATTTTAATGGCAAAGCTTTACAGATCTTCAGCATTTTTCTTTAGACTGCAGCTGTTGTTGTTTTTAATTACTAATGAGTTTAATCTAATGTTTTGTTGAGCTCAATTTACCTTCTCCACAGCATTTGTTCAGAAACTTACACCAGGATTAAGTGACTTGCTTCCTCATTTCTCCAACCCTGGGTCTTCTCTTCCTGCTAACTGCTCTGTGCCTCATCTGGAAAGATCAACTGTTAGCAAAAACACTCCCAAAACAAGACCAAGATTATGGCCAACTGAAAAAAACCTACACTTTAATTGTAGCACAAGACTCAATGAGCAAACCAAGAGCAATTAGGATCCCTGTGAGCTATTCCAATTCACACTGAAATGCAGTGGCACCTCATCTTCCTTGCAGTTGTTGGGCATGCTAACCACCCACTGCACTGCCACCATCCCTGTCTGACATACTCAATGCAGTGAGGAAGAAAAATGAACAAGGAGCAGCTTTTGTGGAGGGAAGACACACAGCATCCCCTGGCTCTACACTGACCTGAATCTTCTTTAAATCAGTACAGTAAAACTGATAAGAAAGCTTTTCACGCATGTTTATAGCCCACTTCTTGTCAGTGTAAATGTAAGGAGCAAATACATGCAGAATCAAGCTTTTATTTTCTCAAATGAATGCCTGAAGCAGACAATGAACTTTCAGTACTGTTTGGAACACAAGAAGGATCTATCCTGCCTTCTTGGCACTGCTACCAGTTTTGTTAGGAAACCTTCTTGCAGCTTCAGTCATCCCATATAATTTCACTCCATCATAGGTTATGATACACAGTTCAGCAAGAGCTTTATGAGAAACATCACTGTAGGAAAGGCTCATATACATTTGAAAAATATCATTTCTTTGGGCAAATGAGCAAATGCAAATGTTTTGATCTCTTCTATGACACTGGGACACTAGCTGACCAGAGTCTTTGAGCCAAAGGTGTAAGACCACAACTAACTCACTTCCATGCGTCATTTACAAGAACAAAGTAACAATAGTATGTCATTCCACAGTTAAGATTTGTGGTCATAAAATTTGTGATGAGAAGATGCTCAAACCATTTAATCTCATTATAAACCTCTTCCCTCAGAATCTCACATCTGTGCCCGTTTCTAATGACATTTCTGGGACACCACCACTAACCTTTGCTCTGCTTATTTGGGTTCCACAGCACACACACACTTCTCTGTCTCTCTCAGCTATATATGTATCCACATACACCTTTTTCCTGCTGTTCTTTTTTTCCCCCTCTCCAAATACATTGATAAGGAACATTTACAGGTCCAATTAAATTTTGTACAAGTTTGAGACAAGAGAATGAAAGAGAAATTAAGAGGAAAGCAAACTGTTTCTGAGATCTTGCCTTCAACTACATTTTAAGTGCATTTTAGAGGTTAATTTATACAAACTCTCATTTAATGCAGATGTTCTTTCCTTTTTCAGCCTTCACAGCTTCAAGAATTAATGAAGCACTAAGAAATTTCAGAGAGTATCTTGATGTCAATAATTTTAAACTCTTCCTCTGAGGAGAGCAAGGGCATTTATTTCTACTGTTTTGTTGCTGTAGATCTTGTCTTCCAGGTGGAGCCAGGTGTTGGCACAGTTGTGCTCATTCTTTATGCCAGATGTTTGGTGAGGTTTTACTATTCTGAATTTGAAATGGTTTTGTTGATATAATCAAACAAGTGTACCCCTTTAGATACTTCAGCCCATTATTTTCTCAGGTAGGAAAGTAATTCACACAGATAAAGTTGCATAAAAGGCACAGACTCTTTTGTCTGAAAAAAAGGTATGATGGTACTCATGTCTTTGGTATTCTATTGACACCCACAGCCCTGTGGATTTTCATTTCAATTCAGCCTTGCTTTTTAGCTTATATGGCTGTTCTCCCCTCAGCTCCTCTTGATAAGCTGTGCAGGAAAAGGACTTCTAAAGTTGGAATAATTCACTCATAGCCTCATCCATTTACAGCACTGAAAAGTTTGCTCAAGTATTCCCAAAGCTAAGTTCAACCAAAGAGCTCAGCATGTCTACACCTAAAAGTAAATCTGTACAATCAGCTCTAGCTACTGGAATGTATGTGGAACTAGTAGAATGTATTGTTCAAAAATAATATTTTATTGTAGGTTCCAGAGATGAAAGCACAAGCTGTAAATCATCCTCATCTGCTGTCCTTGACATACATGCCTTGTCTTTGTTGGTGGTCTTTGCTAAGAGACAGAGATTGATTTTGTTCCAGTCTACATCACTTATCCTATTAATCAGTGTCTTAATGACCATTTAAAGTGACTTTTGAGCAGAAGTGATCACTAAGTACCTTCCCATTTTCTGGAGAAGCTGCCTCTTCCTAAGAAGGGCTTTGCACCGCCCTCTGCCTTGCTGCTTCACTCTGCTGACTCCTGCAGCGAGCTGGAGGCCCAAAGCTCTCTGACCTCCTTCATTTTCATTCCTTGGATTTGGCTTGCTAGGATGCCTTCACAAAGCACTGCATCCTTCCAGTGGTTTCACCTAATCTACAGTAAATCTAAAATTTCAGCAGCATTTTAAAACCCTATAGCCTGTATCCCTCCTCTGAAAATACTGATTCTTTTCTTTCATTTTATCTGAGACAGCATGATGTACTTCTTTGCAAGAACATGGAGTAAGTGTTTAACCACTGAAGCCACTGAAGGTTTTTTTTTTAATTCATAATGAAAGCTTCATTATAGGAAAAAATCCTGATTAAATATGCATAAAATGTGGCTTTTTTAATAACTGTAAAAGCTTGTAATGTAACTACAGGGACAAACCACAGAGACCCAGAGGGGAAAAAACCATAGAAGAGTTAATAAAAATACCCCCTTAAAAAGGTAACTGTATCATCTACACACTACCACTTTCACCAGGTAGGTTTAGTAAATTGTAAGCCAGCAGGTTCCAAGAACAACTATACAGGGAAATTCCAAGACAAAAGTTTAAGTCACAGTTACACGGGTCTTGTCTTCCCTTGTGCTTGGGCAAAATTGCCATTAATATTAATGGCAGACAGGCATGCATGTAAAGGAGAGAAACCCCTAATTAGTGTCGTAGCACATGCAACATTCCTAACAGGGAAACCATTTTGTATGCCCTAATTGCACAAAATTGGCAACAAGTTACCGTATGCATCTGCATCAAAGGCTAGAGAAGCTCATGAGTTCTCCAGTGGTAGGAAAACGTGCCCATACTGCAGAGTCTGGGTGACAAAAGCAGTCTGTACGTGTGTTATCCTTACAACCTCTGCTACCTAGCAAAGGTAGCCCTCCAGGGGTTCACTGACCACTGTTCCTGCTGCATCTCTCATCTCTCAGAGGGGAAACACAAGCACCTGTGTTTTCTACCAAGGCAGAGATATTTTTCAGCATTTTTTACTTAAACAGATCTGACTGTTCAATCTCTGCTCACATGCAGATATCACAAAGCAGCACTAAAAACACACCGTAGCTCTACAAAAATATCAGAACTGCACTGATCATGTTAGAAAGTAGGGTCCTCTATCATTTATGGGAGATTTCTTCATATAATGCATTGCTACAAATCACAAGAAAGTCTGTTCAAGGTCCAAGTCATGCCCACATTGAAATCTTTACAAAAATATTTTAGAACTCTTTTCATTTTTAAGTTAAAGTTAATATTTTTTCCCTAACTAAAACAATAAACCTATTTTATCTTCAAGTAAAAGTAACTGGTTAGGTGGAATTATATAAGCAGCAATTGTGATAGTATGTTTTTTACAGAGAAAACCCCTACATTCTTAAAACCTTCTACCTTTTCAGATTTTAAAATCTTTAAATATACATTATTTAAGCATCTATGGTTTCCCGTCTTAAAAATATCAGAGCAAGTAATTTCTCAAGTAACTCAGTTGACTTCTCACTGATGCAACAGATCTCGTTTTCACTCCAGAGATTAGGACAGAAAAATATCCTATTCAACATTTTTTAATTTTTAAACTGGAGATGGGAAATACTGTTTGAAACATTTTCACCTAAATACTTAATTGGAAGTTAACATAAATAGAAGACTGACATCAACCTACTTAACAAGAAACATGACGGGCTTACTCAATATTTTCTTTGCTAAAAATGGAAGTTTCTTTCAAAAGGCAGTTTCTTTCCTAGATGATTTTTGGTTTTGCGGGGTGGGGGGGGGGGGTTAAGCAGTAGGCTTTGTTCGTTCTTCTAGAACCAAAATCTGGAATTGATCAAAGCAGTCTGAGAATGTGAAAGTTTAATCATCTAGGAGCTCAGGTAGCGACAGCACATCCACTTGACCAATTACAACAAGACAAATCTGCCCACGATGTATTTGTGGATAGACTGGCCCCTAATACTCAACTTGGATGAGTTTAATATTTCCCTGGCTGGTGTACTGTCATGCCCATCTGTCAGAGTGGCAGAGTGCCCATTCACAAGGTAGAATGCCAGTTTCAACCAGAGTATGGATACTAACCAAAGACCAGTTTAGGAGAAAAGCCTATTGGATCTAGCTAATGACACCTTATTTGCAGAGATCCTCCTGGTGTCAAGCAGTGCCAAATTAAGAACACATGCTACATTACAAAGATCACATCTGTTAACAAATATTGGCACTTTGTCACTGGCATCTGCCTCTTTTGTTAATCCGCTTTGGTAGTGAAAATGCTGCCTCAGAAGAAGAGGTGTTCAGGCCTCATCCTACCAGCATAATCACAGATTTACTCACCAAGAATTTCCCAACAACAAACCAAAGTCTGTCAACATTACCTCTATGTACATCTCTTCCCAGGGGCTGGTGATATCCTGTAAAAAGATGTGAAACTATAGAATTATAATGCCTATTTAAATAAGATTTTTCATGTGTTTGAGGCTTCATTAAGCCTACTGTCAGGCTGTCAGCAACAAGAGCAACATGACTGCAGAAAAGAGAGGGACAAGCAATAAAAAGGGGAGAAATTACTGTTGCATATTCTTAGTACAGCTGAGTTTGCAATCTAAATAAAAGGTTGAATTAAATACCTCAGCCCAAAGGAAAAAAACAAAACCAGGGAGTACCAAACATGATGTTCTTTGGAACATCTTTGTTCTCCTATGTTAGGGTTTGCTTTTTTTAACTGAGCAGTATGAATGTATTAAGGCATGGACAGGATGGGTCAGTACAGAAAGGCCTCTGTACTGAAGGCATGCGATTACAAGAATACCCATTTTAAGATTATTTCCAGCTTCCACTATAACAACAAACTGGAATGTGTTCACCACTTACAGCTACCACTATAATCCTTGCCAGACCCTGGGCTCAGATTCCTGAGCAAGCAGTTTGCCATGAGTCATCCCATGGACAGTAAGTTCAGAAGCTGCCGGTCCTTGCCAGCAGTCTCAGCAGTGCTCTGTTTGGCTGGGGATGAGGGAGGTGGGCTGGCTCCCCATACAAGCAGGTGGGAACAAGAGCACTAGGCACTCCTCCCTTTTGGGAACTGTTGCCACACCTCCTGTTCTGCTGGTTGGAAAGCAATGAAATCTACGCTCCTAGGAAGTCTCTCATTTACCCTTAGTCCAGGAGAAAGGAAGGCACAAAAGATGCAATGTGAGAATGAGACTGAGGGGATGCTACTGCTTCCTGCCTTCTAGGGTACAGACACAACCCATTACAGGGATCACCAGCACTCAAGGCTGGTGTAAATGTGTCATGGTAGATATAACAAGAGCAGGACACTTGCACTAACTGCCTTTCAGTTATCTCACCTTGCTGAAGAGACCAGGACTCTATTCTTTTTGCTTTCTTGATGAGATACAATTGCATGGCTGACCACAGTCAGCACAGCACATTACTCTGGGTAGTTCACTATAGGATGGGAACCTCTTGGACTGAGTTATTTCATAACAAGCAGCTTTCACTGGAGGTAGCTTAAAGGACTAGCTGAGTTTTTTTAAACAGGCACCAAGAACATCAGTCCTGAAGAATCTCTTTTGTGTTGGCTCTGGAAAGGAGAAACTACATTTACACCCTTCCAGGACAACCAAGGTCTGGGAACAGGGTGATGCTACTGGAAATAAAATGAAGTGTTTTCACTCCTCAGTCAGATGCAGCTATTGTTCAATAAATCTCTGCCCAAGAAGTACCATTAAGTATTACTATTTAGTTCACATAATCTTTGGTGCCGAGAGATCTGGCTCTAGCTCTTTTCTCTGGAAAGTGTTTCCTTTGGCCACCCTGCTCTTTCAGTTATACCAACCAACTCTGCTAGCATCAGCACCGTCAGCTGGTTGTATTTCAGTACAGTTCATTTTGGTAGCATTCACAGAGAGGGCATAGTGCTCCTCAGGAAGCTTTGAAGACAAGACAGCATAAAACTTTGGTCTTTCTCTGCTATTAGAACAGCTCTGCCCCATACCTCATCAGTAAGCATTGATCGTTGTGGAGGTTCAACTCCAGGCTTCAGAATGAGCTAGATTAACCATTTAAAATGAAATGAAGGCACAAGGATGTGTACCCCAAAACATATTGATTGATTTGCCTTGGAAATCTGAATAAAGTCTAGCTTGTGACAATCTATTCCAGCAAAAAATAACATACATATAATGATACAAACATCACTCTTCAGCTTGGCTGGTGGATTTATTTGCTTAAATAGTCTTGAAGCACAGAGTGACATTTGCGATAATGTCATAGGGGGAAAATGTTTAACTGCCTCCTGGATTTACCTGGCATGTGAAAGACGTAATTCTAAAGATAACGATATTCCATTTGTACATCTCCTGTCATCCAAATTAATCCTTCTGTTTTGCTAACTACACAGGAATATCCTTAACCATAGAGCTGTAGTCAGTACTGGAGACTAACAGCTTAAAATAGGAAATAAGAATTTCACCTACTTGGAAGCCACTGTCTGAACTATGAGAGGCACAATGTGATTAACCATGGCTCAGCTTCTGAGCTGGGTGTGTCCTTGGCAGGTTTGCTGCAGGCTGAGTGCACGTATCCTCAGGATCCAGCTTTCACCTTGCCCACGCAGCTAGTGATCTCAACAAAGATGTCATTTACAAAGACCTCACCTCAGTCAATGCTGCTTAACTTGGTAAGAAAGTGAAGTCTGTTAAACCACCCGAGCATTTCCCAGCACACCTAATAGTTCCAGTACAAACCCTGGTCATATCTGCTTCTTGTTCACCAGGGAAATGCACCGGAATCACTGTTAAAAGCGACATATGTGGCTGTGGAGTCCAGGTTACACCACTTAATTTTAGACACATGAATTAGATGGCTCATCACTCAAATGGTTTCTCTAGAGAGGACGTGCACCTCCAGAAGGCATTTCAAGTCTTAGGTCAGTTAAACTGCCCTTTTTAACAATCTCTCCCTCCCCCACAACTAGAGAGAGAGCCAAGGGTGATGTAGTCTCCTTAGATAGATCCTTAATGCTTGGTGGCAGGAGTCACTTTTCATTTGATGCACCTAGTTCAAAGAAGCAAAATGGCATTTTTTGGCTAGTGATGAATCAGAAAATACCTGCTTATCTTACCCTAAATGCCAAATCACACCTCTTCAAGGGTTCCTGTCTGGTCAGTCAGTCCAGGTAGGCTGCTTCCTGGCCATCTGCATCCCTGGCCCAGAGAAGGCTGTTTGGAGCTGTTAGCCTGTTCAAGATGGCTAGAAGCCCTGGCAAAGCTTTGCAAACTGGGTACAATCGAGGAATCAACACCAGCAGAAGAAAAGGACTTCCCTTTAGTACAATGATGGGACTCCACAGGCGCCTGGCCATATAGGCCTACTGAGACTCTGCAGCAACCAAGATTTTTGCTGAATAAAGTAATAATCCTGACAGGACTGCTTGAAAAGCAGCAGTAATAGAGGGGGGGAGAAGAGAAGGGCCAATAGACAAGTGAATCTATTAATGTTTTATTCTTTCACAATAATATAAGAATTTAAAATATTAACTTATATACATTTAAAAGGCTGAGGATAGAAGGTAGAGGCTGCAGGGTGTGATTTCTACAAACATGAAATAATATATCCATCTAAAACTAATTCATATTTTTTAGTGGAATAAATCCCTAAAATTATTTCAAAAAGTCTCATCAAGCCAACAAATATTCCAGGTTCCAGCCCAACAAACAGACCCGGGAACTTATGTCAGAGAACATTGTTAAAAGTGTTATTAAAGTGACCTGCATGTATTTTCTTCACTTTTGTGGAAAAAGCCTGCTTTTAAACATTTTATCAAATGCTGCCCTCTAGTGAACTGATGGCTTTCAGATGAACATGCACAGACTAGAGGAGTTGTATGGTCTAAAAGAAAAACTTAACGAAAATAATCAAAGTACATACCAATCAAGAAAGACAAAGGAGTTAAATTAGATGTCTGGATCATTACTTGCAATTCTTACATTGTTATATAATTTCTGGTGATGTTTTTTCCCCTACTATTTTATAAGCATCTGAATTCAGTGCATTTAGCCATTACAACGTATTCTGTATCCTCCACACCTCCAGTATCTTTTCATATTGTAAACCTCTATCAGAAATTTATATTTCATATGCTCAAGTTTTAATGGTATATTTCACCATTCTTGAGGCTCTCCATCATCCAGGGAAGCTGTTCAGAATTAAACTCTGAGTGTTAAACCTGCAAGATATCAGAGTTCAATAGCATTGTATAGATACCTGAAAGTGTGTAAGGGAAGAAAAGAGCAGTGAAAAATGTCTACCACCATGCTTGATTTATACTGTTCTTTCTCCTTTTCCCATGAAAGGGATATCTCCCATAGTTCACTTGCTTACAAAAATGTAAGCTTCTGCTTCTTAAGCATCAATGAAAAGAACTGCTCTGACAAACAGACTCAGAAAAAAGCATGGAAATTCTCATAAACAACAGGGATAATTAAAAAACCCAGCACAAACTAAGCCTCTCCAGGTCCCACAATAGCGTGCATTTAATAGATTCCAACATGTTAGCGTTTACACTAGCTCAATATTTTAATAGTATTGTTTTATTTCTCCATCAAGTAGCAATTTCACCCATTAAGGTAGAATTAGTTGCCTTATAGTTTATGAGCAGCATTTAAGTATAGGGGTTTGTTTTTCATGGGATAATTTTCTTGTAAGTGCACACTGGTAATACACTCTAATGCTCAGCTTTCCTCCTCTTGCATATTGCATATGCTAAACAAGTTCTTTCAGCAATAAAAGAATAACCCACCATTTAATCACTGCAGTCTAAAAGACTGTGTGTAACAGGGTCATGAGGAAACATTTTTTTTAAGGCTGTGTCCCCCAGTATTTTCTTGAAAAATAAAACACTTGTGTTTGATTAGAAGTATATGAACTAAACCACATAACATTAAAAATTACTTTCACAGTCACTGCTACCAAATAGATAGTGTGCCCACTACAGAAGGTGGGCAGTCATATGAATTAGTTTGAAGCTTCATCCTTCAATTCATATGATGGGAGGTATCAGCATTCTATGCATGGGAAACGGCAAGATCTATACAGCTGCTAGAACTTTTTTTTTCTTCCACACTACCAACATGCCTGAAGATTTTCACTGCAAAGGAAAACAATGCCAAAGAATGGCAAGACTTCAGAAGAGCTGGAAAATCTAAGGGCATCCAGTTCTGGGTGGCTACCCTCACACAGCTTTGAGAGGCCTGGCTTTTGGAAGATGCTTAGCACTTACCTCGTAAAACACAGTCTCCTTTTAAGCTCCTCAAATGAAACACTACACAACAGAGATATATGGTGCCAGAGCACAGTTTTTTAAACTGCTGGTCTGACTCTTGTTTTATCTTTATACTACATCTGAAAAAGCCAGAGGGGGCGGGTTGGAGGGGGGAACTGGAAAAAAGAGGGAGAAGATGATATTTAAGAAAACAGAAAATTTAAGTTTTGGTTGATATTATTTCACGCAGAATATAAACCACTACCATGTAAAATTATCTTCTAGGTGTATCAAAATCAGGCTTTGTATCATGCAAACAGCTGTTGAAGTTGCTGTGCAGAAATGCTGCACTGACAGTGACTGTTCATTCATGCCTGCATAGGCCACTCAGTCCTTAGATCTCTGATGTGACTCCTTTGAGGGGATTTTTTATGGGAGTATGCAGGAACAGAGCTGCATGTCTGGAATTAAAGCCAGTAGAAAATAAAAGAGAAAAGACAGACCAAAATACTATCCAAATACAAAAGATTTCAATAATCTATTTTATATTTCTGTAAGAGTGCAAAGCAAGCACGGGAATCATGTTCAGTTTTGACAGAAGGTTGCATTTGCCTTCCTTTCATCCTACCTTCCACGCAACAGACAGTTTTCAGTAACACTCCTTCCCCAAAACGACAGTTTGCTCACTCTCCAGAGAACAAGTGTATGACCAGGATTCAAGGGACAAAGATGGCTGGCTGTATCATTAGCTGTGCTTGGTAAAGAGCTAATACTTACAGGGAGAGCGAGGAAAACACTGATCCATTGCTCCCCAAACACCAACTAAAAGGAATCTGCAGACTGCACTGTAGCCTTAAACAGACTTAATTATAGCATATGAAGATTAATGAACTCCATAATTTGTGGAATGTGAAGTACTGGCATTCTGCACATTGAAGCAACTCTGAATAAATAGTGCTTTACTCTTGCAGAGACTCTCAATGCTATGGGATGGGATGCAGCCAGCCCTGCACCTTACTCACCTTAGCAGCTGGGTACAACTTGAGCAACACCATGTGCAAGGCAACTAATCCCTAGCGCCAGTTCTTGTGGTTTTATTCTAAATTACATTAGTTTTAGATAAATTCTAGCCTGTGGTTCTCTGTGAACACATAGGGGTCTTACGGAGACTGAATCAGTGCTGAAACAAGGGCTGTGCTGGAAATTATTCTGCCCAGTTTGTGAAGTAGCTCATTAAAATCTGCCTCCAGCAAGCCACAGCCCCCTAACATGGCTCACTCTGTTACCCAAGCCGTGCGACTTTCACATACCTTCTGCCATTCCCCCCTGCTCTGTCACACACGGATCTGCCTCCATCGTGAAACACTGTCACTAGTTTGACAGCAGGGCTATGGGCAGAACCACGCACCCAACTCTGATACCCACCCTCCTCCTAGAGCGCAGAGACCTGTGGAAAGAGCTGGAGAGCAAGGGCTCCTCACTCCTCTGCTCTTTTCTGCATAGTTTGTTTCCTACCTGACTAGCACACAAGTTAAAAACCCAGTTGGTGCTGGGCTTCTGTGCTAGCTAGAGACCTGCTGATTCCATAACAGCCCCGTCCACAGAAACTTATCTGGAGTTACAGAGATAAAACTTCCTGATCCTCACAAATCTGAGAAAAAGAGAGGTCAAATCAGGGGTTAAACTTTATCTTCCAAATACTTGGGTTAGACATCCAAAGTACATTAAAAATATTACTTTTTGTACAGCATTTCCAAAGTTTGTTTGTAAAAAAATCCATTATGCTGTTAGTTAATCAAAAGACTGTCTCTCTCCTCATATATGGTTGATTTTCAGTAATGGCACATATAGACAGACACCTTGCACAATTAGTTGCTGACCTTACACTTCCACATCTGCTCAGTTGCTGTCTGTTGCCTACTGTTTACAATGGAAATCCACCACACACCTCACAACTGGCAGCATTCTGGCAGGCATCCTACACTCTTGGCACAGTTTAGAGCAGAGCTCCTCCCATCAGTTAGGCTCATATGCTTTTCTTCATCTTCATTTACACAAATAGATGGATCAACTCTATTCAGACTTGGCTTCATGCTGCACAGATTAAATGTATTTACACATACATACACATGTGTGTTTATAATACACAGCTATTTAAGGCAAAAATCCTGCAGAGTCTTTCTCCTGAAGAAGGATATCTAAATAATAGTTGTGCAAATATTGAGATATTAAAATCATCACTGTATAATAGCTACCAAGTAGAGTACTCAATCCTACTTCGCCTTGAAAGAGTGACAAAACTCCACTTGATTTCAGTGGAAGAGTCTGATATCTAAGGAGCCACTGCTGTCAAATATGTTGTCCTGTTAATATTTTGCAATTTAAAACAATTAAAACAATATGAAAAAAGTAATTAAATCTTATTACAGATTCTTTTTGGCTTTGCTTATTTGACTCCATTATGTTCTGAGACCTGTCATGAAAATTGAAGTTTTTAAAGCCAATAGCCATATGTTGACTGTTGTCCCACTTTACCAAAGACAAATACAGATTTGTTTGAAAATTTACTTAAAAAAATGCTCCCAGGTTAAGACCTTCTATGACAAGTTTCAGCCCAGAGTGAATTTTTATGGCCATGTTATAAACCCTTGAAAATAGGAAACTAATACTGCAAGGATTTAAAATAATAGAAAATGTTTCACATAATACAAATCTATAAGCAGAGTATTATATTTAAGTCTTAATATCTACATAGTTGGATTATCTTATATCTTGACAATCATACTAAGTAATCTTGCCTCCTTTCCCCTTCCTTTGATTCAGTGTTTCATTCTTATGCATTAACAATGCTCTGGGCCATAAAATACTGTATTAATATTAGTTTGTCACAGTAGACTAAATTTAGAACAACTCATTAATATGGGAGAGTAAAAGGCATTCTGCCAGGAGTGTGAGTGACTCTATAAGATCTTAAGGCTATAAGTTATGCAGATATGCCACTTGAACTAGAGCGCTAGCAATTCTTTTTGTTACTAATAAGAGATTCTATTAGTTGAAGCCAATTCTATTTCTAATTAAGAAATGTGGAAAAAGGCAATTTTACCATTGGATGTATCTCTGATGTGTAGCTGGAATAAGCCATACACCATCTTTCTCTGCTTTCTGGTCAGATAGGATTAGTGGCGCATGCACAGAATGAATTCTCCCCTGCAGTATACAGGAAAAAACAACTCCACTATAGTATTTTCTTTGGTACAACCATAATCTTGTGTATCCAGAAGAAAGTCCAGCAATCAGAGCTGTTTCAAAACAAATCTCATAATGTTTGGAATTGCCCCGGTGAAGAAAGTTTTCATTTTTCACAAATACAGTCTTTCATTCATATAGTTTCATGCCAGTAATGCCTTCTCAAAGGTTGTCAAATATTAATTTTTTTAAATTTAGTCCCTTGCTAAGCTACAAATATTCATGTTTAACACCGAGTAGCAGTTCAGGGGCTGACAACAGTATGTACCTTTTGAATGATGCATAGAAAGCAGCAGTTAGCACAAAGACAAAGCCACCAGATTGGTCTCAGGGAAACCCAGTGTCTGAATTTTTCATGATTCCTCTAGCACTTAAAGAATAAGAAACTGGCTACTACTGTTGGGAGATCAGCATTGTGAAGGTCAGAGCCCAAAAACATGCAAGTGAATCAGGTTTTGCCTGGGGAAAGTGAAAAGGGATTTAAACTGCTTAAGAGAATTATAAAGATTTTTTTAATGTATTTTACAAACACTGTAGTAGCTAAACAATAGCTATAAAAATGAGGAGAGAATCATATCCACCTACTATTCATTGCTTGTAAGTCTCAAAAGAAGAGAAAAGACCTTTTCTTTATGTCTGAAGGCTTAAAACTTCCAGAGATCATTGTTTTGCTCATAGACTTCCCATTACCCTCCTTTTGCCTTTTAAGAACTGCAACTACTTCAGAAGAAAATTGATAAACGGCAAGTGTAAAATAAATTCAGTAATTTCTCTACACTTTAGAAAAATGCAACTGCAGTAAAATGATGTATTAATTACGCCACAGCCCAGTGACTTGTCTATGTGTTTATTTTCCATAGCAGACAAACTTTACTTAATCTCATAATTATTTCTAGAAAGTATAAATTGATTCTGGGGGGGAAAAGAAGAAAAATAACAGACACTGCTTAGAAAAACATTACCCTGTTTAAGCAACTGATGGCTTCACCTGTCATCGTCTAGTTAAGCTCTTAATGAGTTATTTTCTATTCTTGGTCACATCTGATTTTTTTTTAATATAAGTCCCTTTGAACAGCTGGGAGTTACAGCATCCTTTGATCACTGTATTCAGAATTTTCAGTCAAAATGAGGACATTTTTGTCCCTACTTGGACTATTTTTACAAGTGTATTTCTTCAAGTATGTTTTTGGGCATTACTTTGCAGGCATACAAAGAAGCTGAACAATTAATGTATACATTTTTACATAAATGTTTATAAATTTAGTAAAGGGAGAAAGCTCTGCCACAAGAAACCTCAGCTCTTTTGAAGGCAGTTTTCTAATGATGACCCTTGGCATGCTAGCCCACATGGGATTCCTCTGAGAAGAGTCTGATGAAAATTAGTCTATTCTCATTTCAAACAGAATTTTGCTGAAGTCCTGATCAGAGCATCAGCATGGAGTCCAGGGAGACAACACACGCTACTTGATTCACTCCGCAGCCTCCCTCTCCTGGTAATTGTTGCAGGAACACATAGTGACAAGACTATAGGATGTGAGGGGTCTGGATGTACTCAGGCTGTTACTCTCTGTTTAAAGATTTAAACCATCAGGGTATGATAAGGCTTTTTGATGTTCATTGAACATGGAGCTTGGGTACAGAAGAAGGGGAAAGGGCTTCACCGGAAGGCAATCATCTTTCAGAGCCACAGTAAGACTGAGAGAGGTGGGAAAATCTCAGTCTCAGCATAGACATGGAACAAAGGGAGATGAAAGGGCTAGGGTGAAGAAGGGGCCAGATCTGGCTGTGAGGCAGAACTTGCACTAAAAGATAGTTCGATGCCTTAAAAAGCAGAAAAAACATTTAGTGTTCTTGCTCCATTAACATACACTTTTGGCTAAAATGTAACTATTCTGCAAATTTTTTACAGTTTATGTTGACACTAGGTTTAAACAATGCCTCTGGCTTATTTTGAAATTATTTAATGAATGTACTTTGTCAGATGAACATCATTTCCTAATTATACAGAGAAGTATTAAATGAGGAGCTATTTTAAAGAGTGGGTACCATCTTTTCTTTCCTAAGGGACAAATCAAAAACAGGCTGGTGTATACATTGCTGTATAATGTGTATGATGTTGGGGGGGTGACGGACACAGAAATTGTCCTTGTCTTGACAAAGTGAGATCTATAGTTAGGCATCTTAAGACAAACATTAAGAGATATCACCATCACCAGGTAAGGCTGATTCGCCACTGTTTCATCACCCAGAAGGGAATGACTATTTTCAAGGATAATCTAAGGGCCTAATCCTGCACCATGAGTGGTGATGAGCACTTTTGACTCTCATTAGCTTTAAAGGGAGATGAGAGGAATCAGTGGGTCACAGGATCAGGCTCTAAAATGAAAGAGAGATTTGACGGCATCGTCTGCACAATTTCATATACTAGGAGGAGGAGAAAGAGTTTGATCTGAGCATCACTTCTATGCTCTGGGAGTTTCACAGCACCTCCGCTGCACAACACTATAATTTTGTAGGTCCAATAGGCATTTGCCAGCATTAGCTGCTCTGAAATAAGAGAGAAGGTAAAGGATTCGCACAGATAGCTGAGTGTTAAGCTGATCAAAGTTGGGGATACAAGGATTTATATGCACCTTTCTAGCTAAGAAACACTATCTGCTTTTTTATACTAATCTCAGTGGGCCAAATTTATCCTGATGTAACTCAAAGCATATCAGAAGAATTACTGCAGAGATAAAATGGATCCAGTCTCCCTATGATGTTATTTATAATCTGTATGTTTTGCTCTATAATAGCATATATAGTTAGAGGGTTGCATGACTGCAGTCACTTACAAGGGTGCAAAAGTCTATTGACTTCAGCACAGTTAATTCTGAGTCTGATGACGGAGATTCACATCAAAGCAGTAACAAGAGCTATTCCTAAAAATCATTCCTATTTATTCACTGATGTTCTTAACTTGGCATTAAGAGCTGTATGAATACTCACAGGAGGCTGTGCATTCTCCTTCAAATCTGAAGTCTGACACCTTTTTTCTAACAGATAAATGCCTTATATGCATCTGTTGTGAAAGAATCCAGTCCTGCACTGTGTACTCTGAACAGTTTTCTTCTATGAAAGGGCTTAACACGTATGTTTGGAATCCAAGGTTGGCTTTCAAATCCAAGGTTGGTATTTTCAGAAGCATTTAAGAGACCTAAGCATATAAGTTCTACTGAAAGTCAATGAGACTTGTCTTCCTAAATCAGTTAGGTTTTCTGAATGTTAGATCCTAATGCATTCCAGCAAGAGTTGGCTGCCTCCCAGACAAGGCTTTGAAAAAAATCTAGCCAACAAATTAACACTGCCACAAAATCAACACAACAGACACGAGTTGTGTAAATGGAGTCTTTCCATGATCAGTCTACTTAGGAAATGGCAAGATCTCTACAAAGTGATTCCTCTCTGTTCAGGACCCTCTCTAGATTTCATATGAGGAACAGGACACTCCAGTTAATGCACAGACGCCCCATGTGACAGTCAGATAAGGCTCACTTCATTAGCCACTGTATCAGCCAAATTCCACTCAGAAAGGAATGGGACTTTCTTTGCTGCCATTATTCAGAGAAGCATATCTCCAAACTTGATGATGATTTGGTATGAAAAGTTTGCTTCATTCTGAGAAAGAAAGGAAGTATACTAATAACCTGCCACTATTTTGAACAGCACAAATTGAAGAGTAAACTTAAGTACCTCGCAGGAACCTACTGATAAGACCAGAATAGGCTGCTATGCCATCCAAGTCTCTGTAGGCACACTTGTGGTGTTTACATAATAGCAGTTACAGGAAACAGAAGCTGAATAACAGGTTGGAGCTTTTTTTTTTAGTGGAAAATATATTCCCTTTCTTTCATTTCCTTTGGTTTCTGCCACATAACGTACTCATCTGCAGCCAACAAAGAAATTATGCACGGAGCAGTAGTACACCCAACCCACTGTGGCTTCAGCTGACACTTTAGAAGCTGGGATCTGAAATGCAGTCCCAGACTATGGGTGTCCTAGTTTTGCCATGCAGCACTCCTTCCTCAGACAATTTAAAAATGCAGCTTTGTATGAACTGACAACCAGCAGCACTGAAAAGGGCCAAAGTTTGCACAATTCACTGCAGTCACCATAGGTACAAAATTTATAGGAACCAAAAAAGCCACAGTGGGATCAACAACTTCAGTCGACAGCTGGAGGAAGCAAGTTCTGGAAACACAAATTTAACCTGATTTCTTGTGACACAGTCAATTGCAGAATAAGTGCTATAATAGACAAATACTGCAACAACAATAATCACACCAGTTGCTTTTATGTTATTATACTTCCAGGTACTCTCACTAAAACTTTCCCCAGAAAAATCAATAAAGAAGATTGTGCCCAGCAGTCACCCATTACAGAATTAAATCCATATGCCAACACAAAACAATGAAGAAAACACAACTAACAGGGGATCCATTTGGCTTTGTTTGACTTTGTCTGCCAGAGAATGAGAATGCAAGGCTGGGTGTAATTTAATGCAAACCTTGGCCTATCCTGGTCATGCATATGACTGACCCTCAGGGCAAGACCATCAATTCTCTATTAAAGATCAGAGAGTTGACATATCAAAGTCAACATCTAGCTGAATAACTGCAGTAACTTGATAATAATTCTTTTGTGGATTTCAGAGTGGCTTTTCGGTAAAGTATCAGAAAGGTAGCAGTTTTCAATCCTGACCCAACAAGATCTGAATATGAAATAAAGGATTTGAGTTTGATCTCCCCATGATGTGAGGATGAATGTTCTGGTAAATGTTAACTTAGTGCTCTGAATAGCTCAGTAATAGATGGGTTTAGGCGGTAATAGGTTTAAAATGTCAACTTATTGAATAATAATTTCATGTTGTACAAATACTACGTGTAAGAAGGGATTTGTTTTGCAAATTTTGAAATAAATGAATGGATTTGTGATGTCCTTCATTGTTCTGGTCAGAACGTTACACAAGAACAGAAATCAGTTTTGCTTCAATAATATCCCTCATTGTTTCCCTGCATTTTTCTGAGTATGTGTCATAACTCACAAGTCTTGTTTATTCCTTACCCTTCAAGTAGCCTGATGTATGTTTTGGACTCCATGACAAGAATGGTAATTACTAATTGTGCAAATAAATAGTAAGATAGAAAATAGAAACCTTAACAGTTTTTTCTTAAAATTCTGTCCACAAACTAAGGAGGAGAGTGTTAAAACATCATTCCATCACTTACATCCAAGCAATTTCTACTGACTCTTAGTGAAGCAAGCACCAACATAACCATCAGATTCTGAAGTAATGATAATCCAACACTGTCTGATTGCTAACACGTGGATGGAAGCATTCAAGCTGCTCCCTTTTTCATATCACGCTATTTCAGTCATTGCCTCCTGTCCAGGCACTGATGTTAAGCAACCTGTAGAGTATTGCTAGCATACTCAGGAAGATGATGCCAAGCAATTGACCATATGGCATTCTGGAACATAAAGGCATTCCAGGGGACCTTTTTTATTTTTTAATTATGTTTTTCTTACTTATTCTCAGCTTGCATCCATCCAAATCTTGCACTGAACTGCCATCTATGTACAATTTCACACTTATGCAAGTGATTCTCGTTTTAGCTCACACAAGTTTTAATCCACTACACTTAACTGATACTAAACTACCTGTGGTTGTATCCTAGCAGTTTTGTTCTTCTGACTGGCCCTGAAACCATTAGTTGAGCCACCCCCCTCGAAGTTCCCTGAGAACAATTAACTCTATCCTAACCAAACCCAGGACACTTATTAATCAAGAACCAAAGAGACAAACTGAGCCAAAACTGTTCAGAAACTCATTCTTTATGAATCAGGAAGGGATGGGATAATGAGGAGGGCTAGCTAAGCTTACTTATTCTTTCTACTTCCTCTTCATGAGTGCCCATAGCTGCGTGGCTCATTCCCCAGTAAGAACTCACACAGCTCGAAGCCCCATGTTCCAGACCTGATGGAGGATTGGTGGTTGCACCTGCTGTACTCAATTATTCCATGGCCTATTTTGTACAAATAGCTTCATGCATTTAGATTTATTTAAATCTCCCAAAGAAGCCCAGGACTTTGCATCACTGGGCAAATAACCCTGTCCCAATTTCAGATAGTGAACCAGACTTCAGTCAAGTATGATGCTCTTTGCTTCTCAAACCCAAACTGCTGAGTAGCATGGCCACAAGGTTAAATAAGTTTTACATTTTAGCCCAGAATAAGCTAAAGTTGAGGGCAAAGTGATTCTATCTAAATTGTCCTATGCTGAAAGAACCAGGAGCCTAAATTCCTGAGGAAATGTACCCCAACCACTCCTCTTTGGAAGTGGGAACTTGAAAGGCAGACCCTGTTAGGAGACAAAGGTTAGAAGCATCCAGACATTTCTATGGGAACTTGCTGCGACACCATAAAACAAAAGGCGATGATTTCTGTACCAGATCAAAAAGAGGAGGGGAGAGGGTGGGCCGTGGAAAGCAGTTCTTCACTCTCATACAAACATCTTAGAGAACAATATAGGGATTACAGGAAATCATAAGCCAAGTAAACTGCTTTTTGGATAAGTATTTTCCGCTTACAAGGCTGCCCCAAGGCAAAAATTGCTCTTTAAACAGAATTTGATTTTAAGGGCAAATTTACAATTATAATTAGCTGCAACGAGCAGCCAAACCCAGAGGGAGGGCTGCATTCAGGTCCTAAGTACAGTTCTTCATGATCTGGCAGCATGTTCAAGAGCCCCTGCCTCGTTGTCTGCCCCCAAGTAACACCCTCCAGACAGCTTGTGGGTCGTGCTGACAGGGAAACTCCTGTGCTAATAGAAAGAAAAGAGAGTGGAGATGGGGACACTGGCTGGAAACAAGTACATAAATAAATAAAGCATTTTTAAGCTGATCACAGAGATGACTAAGCTTTTGAAACTAGCAGCACAGAGTAACTTGAAACCCCCAAGTTGGGCTGAACCCCCAACTCTTGCTTCAGCTTTGCCTGAAATCTCCTTAATTCAATTCATACATCTGGCACTTCAAACTGGGAAAAAGGAAATTAAAAAAAAAAAAAACAACCAACGACCCCACAACAAAAAATCCAAATAACAAAATACAATAAAGCAGCCCTGAGAGAGCCACAGAGGGGTCAATTCTGAGAAGACAACACAATTTTAGCCCAAGCTGTGCCAAGATGTACCTTAAATTATGATCTTACAGAGAACAACAAGATGATATGGGAGCCCAATAATATATTCAGCACAAACCAAAGAGTGGAAAGAAGCTTGAATAATTAGTTCCACTGGCACTCAGCACTTCAGCACCCAAAGAACTCAAGGGAGATATAGTCATTCCAGAGAGCAGGATTTTTGCTTGGTTATTACTCTGGTATTGCCCCTTCACAAAATACTGTGGCTTGTTCCTGTTTCTTGGTAACACTAAATGCTAAAATCTAAGACAGTAAAAACAGAGCCTCCTCCCTGTAAGCCATACATTGGAGCCTTATTCAGGACTGCGACAAGGTAACATGGTAAACTGAACAGTTTGACCCCATCCCATAAGTGGGCTGACAGCCTGGGGAGTTCAACTGGCAAGCACATGGTGAAGTTCCACCCCCACAACAGTTTGCATCACACAAACAATATGTTATATTTAGGTTAGGAGACGTTATATCTGAATCCAGTCACCATAACAGCCAAAAACTCTAATGGTGTACAGTAAACA
>NW_010329700.1:80396-81374 GCF_000700745.2 Antrostomus carolinensis
TGCCAGACAAGCAAGTCAAAACTCTCTGTGCATGTGGTGCTGAGGACCCTGCTTATCCCAGGCTGCCCACTGACTTTCTTATCTGTGATAAGCATAAGTGAGCTTAAATTTCACCTCAAATGACTGTATATACAGTAGAAGTTAAAAATAGACCATATAAAAAAAAAAAAAAAGAAAATTCAACTTTCTTGAAGAATATAGGAGCAAAAAAGACCTTTCTCAAAATGCCTCCCTAATTTAATTTAATCAAACTGTGATGGTTACAACTTTCATTTGAGTTTCGAGTTGGAAATATAGATGCATTAATAAAATCTCACCTAACAGCACCATTACTGGAACCTTTCTCTCCAGACTCTGCCTGCTCTCACAGAACAGTTTGGCCAGGGCTCATAAATTGGCTTCCTGAAGCCATCACCATCCTCCGTGTGAAAACAAAACTTGTAAGAGCACACAGGTATCCTCAGGTAACTGGTGTGCAGGTAACACAGTTACTGCCTGAATATTCGGATGAACGTTTCCTCCCTAACTCCAAAAAAACAAAATCCGAAGGTTCAGGTCTTCCACAAAAAGCAAGCTAACCTCGTGGTGGAAATAAAGTAAAAGTTTCTCCTTCTTTCCTAAAACACATGAAAGTCAAGCTTCTAGACAGGTACTATCACTGAAGACTCAGGATAGTGGAAATACTATGCCACAAGAAGCTGAATAGCTTAACTTGGAGCAGCTGGGGAGTGAACCTTGGGGTAGGGGTGGTAAACAAACATGACTGATACTTTCTGGAGTGTCACATTAACCTCTGAAAAACCCTAACAGGCTTTGAGTTTGGAAAGAAGTGCTCTAGCCAGTGCTTTCCGAGAGCCCAAGCAAAGGGCAAAATCATAGTTAACTCTAGTACAAAGACTAAATAATCTGAAGCTTTCTCTATCAGGATGAAAGTAGGCATGAAGCAGGTATCTGGGTGCTAAGGGTACATCCCGAGTG
>NW_010329700.1:81404-89279 GCF_000700745.2 Antrostomus carolinensis
GAACCAAAGCTTGCACTAGCTATCTACAGAAGAGGTGATCTTAAGGCATGATGTAGTGTCATTACCCAAAGATAAAGATTGGTCAAATAATTATTAGACAAATTTAGGAAAACCTATCCCTCCACTGACAAGAACATCTGGATAGTGGGATCTACCTCGGAATAGAATCTTTTATATGACAGCTAGTGTACAAAAAATACAGACCCTAGGAGGAGGAGGGAAATCAAACTCATATCATCATCAAGTCACAGCATTAGCTCCTCCATAGAACAGTTTTGTTTTTTCCCCCCTAGAGTTTTTGTTTTATTTTTTCATGTTAGAATGGGATTTTTCTTGTTTGCAGACAATTTTCCAACAACTAAAAAGGACACCAACCATGTTAGAAAAGATTCAAAACAAAACCTTTTGAAAAAGCAGAAAAAAAGCTATGTAAGACGGCCAGCCCCAGCAGCTGTGACACAGACAACATTTTCTGAGAATGCAGAATTTAAGCCATGAAATCTTCCCTGGCCGTGTCCTCCAACCTCCACAAACACGTCTCTTGTAACAGAGCAGCCCTGCCACTTGAAGGTTAGTTATTAGTATCCAAAGGACTCCCTGTATTGTTCATATTTTATATGCAAGTCTCATCCTTTGTCAGAATCTAACCTTTATTTTTTCCACTCTTGAAAATAAAGCTGATGTCAAGGGGGCAAAGCCCGTAGTGTCATCTTCCTCCTCTCTGCCTACCATATGCACAGCCTAGGGCAGCACTGGAATGAGTCGAGGATTTGCCCTTACAGTGAGAAGCACCGTAATGGCTGTAAGGCTAGCCCCAAAGACACACATGTGTTGTCACAAATGCAAGTTTGGGCACATCTGCCTGGGCTCTAGGTCAGTGAAGCTACAAGGCTAGCGTTAACATGTCTCTTTAAACAATCCGTAGACATTAAACAGCATCCTTGATGGTATATGAAAAGCAGGTGGCTTTCATATTAAGTAACACAGAATTTATAGAGGAACGCTACACAGCTACCAAAAGAGCATTCAAGATACAGAGGAACATAAACTGCACAGCTGAAATCATCATGCCATATTTTCAGCTGCAAACTTGTATAACCCACATTCATTTGCCTCCACCAAAATATTTCATTCTCTTTGATTAACAAATCTTTCTTAAATGAGGTTCAGTCTTACACAAATGTAAAATGGATGTGTGTTTTTTTAAAGCACTGGAACTGATTTGCATTTCAGCACACTGATATATCTACAGGACAACTTTAATAAAAAGGTTCAGATCTTCCAGATTATTTGGTCTCTCTGTTGGTTTTGCTCGTGCATATAAAGTTATCTTAAAAAATGAAGGCAAACCAGGGATCCATAGGTAATATAAGCACAACATTCATGCTTGTTTATACCAGTATTTTCAGCTAGTACATATCCATGATTTATTTGCAAACAAATTAATTAATGTTTCAGCAGCTGTTTGCAGCCAGTCTGTGATCTAGTTTAAACAGAGATGACACTTTTTTTTTTATTCCACAGGGGCAATTTCAAGTACTCATAGATTATATTCTTACTATCAGTCCAAATGATAAAAGAGGAGCAAACCCTGAAACAGCATAGCTGACTTTATGAGTGTGCTTCCACATATCCAGTTATTCCCCAATGCCATCTTTCCTGTGTTATCTTTTAATTAAGGCTGCATAATGCAGTTTATAAACAAATCTCTAAGTAAGATCAAAAACTGACATATTTTAAATGTTTTTCATTCTCTAGTTTGCGGTCTCCTGGGGGTGTTATTCTAAAATGTACATCTCTGTATGAAATGACTTTTTTATCACATTGTGTATAATGAAAAGAAATGTTTGAATATTGTTCTGTAACATGACAATGAACAAACAAATGAAAGAACAAATGCTGGGTATCGTAAAAGATAAGCATAGTATACAGTAGGTAGATCAGTGCAGAAAACATTACTATACTTTGTGATTTTATTTCTCTTGTTAAAAAAAAAAAAACAAAAAACAAACCAAAAAACTACAAGACAAAATCCCTAAAGTCTCACTAGGCTAAATTTCCTCCTTCTTCTTTGAACAGACTACACAGATTTTGTTGACTAATTGAGATCAATCCCAGCTGTAAATCGCCTTGCTATCCTACAGCTTTAATTAAGCTACCAAAGGGAGTTGTTTATCAATTAACACTTGTTACAAATTATTAGTAATTATATGGACTTTGCATATATACTTCAGCCAGGAAAGACTAAGCCATACTTCCCTGTGACAGAAATGAATTCAGATATAGTGTATAATATTTTTCTTACAAAAAACCCAATCAGCACAAAAAAATATGGAAATTAGATTGGTGTAGAAAGACCTGAAGTAATCCGTGGTATTACTTTTAACTAAATGCAACAAATTTTAGCATACCTTGTGCATAAATGTAGGCAATTACACTAAGTGAATTAAGTTAGTCAAACTCTTCTTAAACAATGGTAGTGTTCTTTAATGGATTGCATGCATTTCCTTTTTTGAGTAACAAACATCTTAAATAAGGAACATTAGGTAAAAGTTGGTAATGTATTCAAACATTAAAGCTACCTATTGCTCTGTGCGATACATTCTGTGATAATTTTAATTGGCTTAATTGAGATGCACAAGTCTGATTAATGTTTAATTCCTTTATATTAAAAAAAAAAAAGAGAGTCAAGTAGTTCGACATTTCTTCAATTATGTTAGATCTTTCTAGACTTCAAAGGAATGTTACAGTAGACAGCCAGATACTGGATGAACTGATTAAAGAATAAAGACTGCTCATTATAATCTAAGAGTACAAAATTGGTTTGTGTAGCCTTTGAAAGTTGAAATTAAGAGCTGTTGAGCTAAAACTCAAGCTACAGTAATTAACCCAATTTATAGCCATCTTCACTTACCTGGTTGACCAAGATTAATCATTTGAAATGATCCACTGGATTCTCTGGCTCATTTATAATTCTATTCTATGACCAATGAGATGCAATTTCACCCTACTGAAACTTTCATTTATGAGGCAAAGATTTAGTGCCTCTACTTAATTTGTTACATTAGTGAGTAGAGACCTGTTCAAAATCCCCCCCACGCCCCCCACTTTTTGACTATGTAAGTAGTAAGAAGTAAAAGAGTAAAAGAGCACAAAATCTTTCGGAATAACATAAGTGTTGCATTATAAAAATAAGTACCTTACAGCAAATTTTATATCAGTACCACAGTTACTCTTTGCTAATACAGTTTACTGTCAAGCAGAAAGGGACAGTCTGTTCCTGTAGGATGTGTGTGGATAAAGCAAAACTAACAGGCATGAAAGGGGTAACTGAACTTCTACTGTGATATGAGAGAAGGGGGCAGTGAAGTTTCTTTCTTTAAAACTAGCCTGTATTGTCAGGAGTTTTAAAATTTGTCCCTATTGGCAGCAAACACTGAATAAATTTATTTCAAAAGATCTTTGTCTTTTGACCAGTATAACAACTTGAAAAGCAAAGGCACTGTAATTGACTGAAGACCGATTCACCGAGGTCTCAATTATTTACTACCTGCAACACTTCATAAAGGGGAAGAGAAGAAAATAATGTAACAAACTTTGTAATAATGAACAGGCTTATTAATAGAACTACGCTGTTAAATTATTCACAGAAAGTAGAATATGAGCACTAACGAAAAAGGAGTCAGAAAAGCAAACAGGTAGCCTGTTTGGCCAAATTAAATGAACCGTGTTACAGAGTATATTGATAATCATGGCAATGATTTGATCAAGACCGTTCTCCAGTTGGGCTTACGTGGAAGCCCTACACCCAGCAACGGGCATATGAGCTAAATGAAAACACTCCCCTAACTAAGCAATTTAAAGGTCTGCAAAATCAAAAATGATGGTAGAGGAAAATGTATTTCAAATAGAAGCAGTATAACAGCTAAGGGCATGCTGGAACGCAGTCAAACCTTTAAATACAATAATTTATTCATTTATTTATTTACAATATACATTAAATATAACTGAACATGAAAAGATATCAACATCTGATAGTTTCTCATCTGATGAAAACTCAGAGTTCTACTGACATTAGTAGGAGCAAAGGTAATTTTAATATTCCTAGAAGATACGCCCAGCTGTTTGTAGCATCTTACTAGTACTATGTTACATTAGAAGTTTAATTGTAGAAAAATGCCACCTCGTAATTACCTACTCACCACAGACAAAGGATTTTGCTTCTTCTCCTTTTCCATATTAAAACAGAAGCTATTGCTCAGGTACTGAAGAAGCCTCTTTCAGTAATACTGTAAGGCCCCTTTCTCTGGACTATCGGATTTATAGTCGATTAAGAAAAATTAAATGTAAACAATTACAGCATCAAACCTGCAACCATCTATCCTGCCATTACAAATACTTAATTGAATTCATACAGGAATGCGAATGCCAGATAACATAACTTTAAAAAGAAGGCTACTTTCATTTCTGGAGGAAAATTAATCAGTACTGAGGCAGACTGAGAGCCCCAAATCTCAACTATTGCAACAAAAATGCTACAGGACATGATTACTTAAACAAGATGATCTCTGCACTAGAGCTAGAAGAAACATTTTTTGACAGACAAATTACTTCAGGTAAGTTTCCTCTAACCTCTGGAAAAAAAATCAGATGGAAAATTACTAGAACCTTGTCTTGTCTGCATCAATCTATGGCAGCAAGGGAACAAGGGAAACAGCATATTCGGGCCCTAGCCCCTCTTGCTGGAACGCCGCACCACTGCACCCTGCTTGCATCTTTGCCTGGGAAGACTGACAGCTACCCGTTCCAGTTTCCACTGTCTGTCACAGCAATAGTGGATACCACCTAACATACCGTTCCACAGTCCAGTGTTATGAGATCATCCACTTTTTCTGGTATGAGAGAAAGTGTGCTCATTTTCTCCATATTTAGAGCTCTTCTCACAAGTGAGGATAACCTGAGATTTCCTGCCCTCTTCAATAACACGGCTCTTCCACCCCCTCACTAGGGAGACTATCCCCAAGCTCCCCATATCGACTCATGTTTTACAGATACAAAAGAAGTGCTCAGGTGATAATCAGGAACACAAAGATTTCTCTCAGACAGTTATGTTTTAACCCTGCACTGTGTAGTTCTGCAAATGGAAGCCAGGAAGGCTCTGAAAACCTTTCCCCATAATGCTCTTACTACCTATGCAAGGAAAAGATTTTTGTATACATATTAATGACGTGTTCCTATGGCATTAATACTATCTTATTAAATTACATGACAATGGCAGGGTTTATATTTTTGCATAATACTCTTATTTATTTGGATGGACTGCAAGAGTTACTGGAGTACAGTAATCCACATTCTTGCCCTGTCAGTGTCCTCCACTGGCCCAATCTCTCCTTCCCTTTATGTAAGGACCACTATCAGGCTTTCACCTCAACACCTTGCTTCAGATCTTATAAATTAAGCAGACCAAGGGGAGCAACGTTCATACAAGAGACCTCTGTGCCCCAGGGGATAGTTAAAGAAGTATTGGTTAATTGAGAGAAGGCCATCATCTCTCTGCAACTTGCCTTTTCAAAAATTTCTCATGATGTCTTTCAGACATAAAGCAGAACACAAAGATATAAAGGATATTTGCTAGTTGTGATTCAGTAAAATGTTTTTATATTCCTACTCCTAAACCCTAACTGTCAGTGTATCCTCTTGGAGATAGATCTTTCATTCTAGAGAGGCAGCTACATTTTATTGATAGGTGATACCCAATACAGTATTTTTTAAAGCACTGGGTATCCCTTGGAAGGCAAGATACTATCTAGTAAGTTAATTAGCATCTACCCTTGTTTTGTCACTGCCTGAGCTGCCAAATTCCTTGTTGCAAGAGCCAAAAGAGCAGACAAACTTGAAGTACCTTCCCACCTATCCTGTGTGTTCAGTAGATAATGGGAAGTGCTTGCAGCCATGCGAATGCTCACCTGGATATATGGTAGAGAATAAGCAGCCTAGGTTACAAGTTCTGCACTCATCCACCAGTGGCAGAGAGCTCTAGCAGATTTCACATTTAATTGTGAAGTTTCCTTATCTGCTCAAAAATCTTCCTGAACCACACAGTACCTTTGAATTTTCAATGCTGGCTGAATCTGACAAAACTCTTGGTATCATATCTCTCTCTCACTCATCTTGAGCAGATCTTGTTAGTGCAGATTAGAACTTGTTAAAGATTAATTCTTAAAGCATCCTCAAGCTTTCTTTTCCAACAAAGGAAACATCAATTATAGGCTCACACATAAACTTTGCCCCTATCTTGAATACTTGCTGCCCTTTATAAATCTTAGATTTCTTCCCCTTGTGTGTGTTCAAAGGAGAGATTTTATTGCCTCCAGGGGTTGTTAAACTGATTGCAATACCACGTATTTAGAGCAGTTCAGTGGGAATTAAGCTGGTTCAATGCTGTCAGACCTAGAATATAGCTGTCAAATAGCATTACAAGTAAAACACCCTTGATAAGAAATAATGACCAAATGTCAATCTGTTTTTTACCAGCAGCACTACAGACTTAGCGTGCCAATGAAAAATGCAATATTTTGCACATTACAGTAGCTACGCTTTTGTGATGCTACATAGCAAAGGGTGTTTCAGTCTCTCAATTTAGCTTATTTTCAGATGATACAATTTGATCACAAAAATGTGTCTCAGACCTACCTTGGATTCAAAGCTGCAATGCTTAAAGTCTAGCTTTAACCTCCTCATTCTCTTCTGTTAACAACAAAAAAACCCACCTCCAAAACCAAAACAATCAACACCCCGCCCAGAACACATGTACTAAAAATTAATTATCATATTTACTAAATGTTACCCATGCAGAAATTAAAAACAGTCAATTTGGCTTAGAGCTGCTTTATGCTGTTACAGCATAAAGGTTCAAATTCTGGATATCCATAACTTCACACTACAATACAACTCGTTAGGTACTGTTATTTTTCCGATTTATGGATTGTTGTTTTTTAATGATCACATTATGTACAAAATTTCTTATGATTTCTTTTGCTGATCCAAATATTTGTCACTTATATGAAAAATTAACATGCAATAAATATTTTAATATTCACTACTCCTATTGCAATACTAAAGTACTTACTACTCTAACAATTAAATCATCAGGTGACAATACAACATTTTAAAAATGCTATTCATTTTTGATAAAGCTAAAAACTAATATGAAATTTTTCTCATAAATAAATAATGAGACTTTAAAACCTAAACTAAAAATGTTATCTAGACATGACTTAAGAATCTTTTACCAGATGTGGTGTGGTTCAAATTAACATGCCTGAAAATTTGGTTTAGATAAAGCAAGAGATATTTCAATGTCTGCAATAATTTGGGGTCACAGTCTCAACCAGAATAAGCATTTCAAGATTTTGTCTGGGAGAGACCCAAGAGGAATGATATACAAAGGAAGGACAACAAAAATCTAATGTAATGTCCTTCAAAAAAGGCATTGTAAAACTAAGTACAGTATACAGCTGATGAATGAACAAATAACAGAGGGAAAACAAAACACAAACCAAACTCTAAAGCACAGTAAGACTAAGAATGTGGAAGCCAAATTGTGCCTTCCATGGCATTCAAAGAGGTTACCTGTTGCCAGCAGTGAAAGTCCCAGCACATACAAGACAAAATCAATGCAACATGTTTAAAACAATATTAGAACTTTGAGAGAAACCTACAAAAAAAAAAAAAAATTAAAAATTAAGAGGAATCTTAATATCGTCTCCCAATTTAAACCTGAAAAATACTTTCCATCTCTGAAATAAGTGGTCAGAGGATAAACAGCATTTTTGTGTTCAAATTTACACCCAATTTTTCCATTTTGTAAACTCT